>NW_008354534.1:3295516-3390637 GCF_000622305.1 Nannospalax galili
GAGAGAGAGAGAGAGGTGGGGATAGGTGTGCAAAGGAGGCCAAAGGAGGACACTGGGTACCCTCTACCTTATTCCCTTGAGGCTGGGTCTCTCACTGAACCTGGAACTAGGCTAGCAGCCCCCAAGCCCCAGTAATCCTGTCTCTGCCTCTTACAGTGCTGGAGTTACAAGTGCACACAGACACACTCAGTTTTTCAAGTAAGTTCTGGGGATTTGAACTCAGGTCCTTATGCTTGTGCAACAAGCACTCTTACCCACGGAGCCATCTCCTCAGCCCCAAGAGTGTGCAAAATGTATTTGGCTGTCCCAGTCAAAAAATCCAACTATTACTAAAAGCATCTTCTGGGAGAAGCCTTCATTCTAGACTCACACACAGAAACACAGGCTGGGCTGCCAATAAAGATGTTCATTTATTTGGTCACTATGAATTTCTTTTAAAAGTATGCTTGAAACAACTATAGTTCTAACTGCTCTCTTTAATTTATTATTTTTAAAATTTTTTGTCTTCCTGAGACAGGGTCTATCTGTAGCTCCAGCTAGTCTGGAACTAGCTATGTAGACCAGGCTGCTCTCAAACTCACAAAGTTCTGCCTGTCTCTGCCTCTGTTGGGATTAAAGGCATGGTGCCACCATGCTTGCCCAATTTATTTGGTCATTGTCCATTTCTTTTAAAAGAACACTTGACTGCCAAGGCTGGACTCGAGAGTGATGGACTCAGTATTTGCTTTCAGGCATTTGGATAGCTGTTGGAGTGGTTAGAATCAGTGTCAGTTCCCTCTCAAAGGCTTCTAGAAAGGGGGAGAAAACAAATTTATCCATTATTTTAGAACAATAGTAGATTATCTCCCTTGGGCACTACAGTATTGCAGACTAAAATTTGAAGAGTTACATCTGAGCAGCATTTTCTGCTTAGAAACAAAATCATCAATGAGAAATAACTGTCTAAATAACACTTTATATTTTTTATTTATTTTTTATTTTATGTGTATGCATGTATTGCCTGTGTGTAGGTAAATTCACCCATGTCGTGCAATGCCCATGGAGGACAGAAGAGGCTGTCGGATCCCCTGGAACTGGAGTTACAGACAGTTGTTAGCTGCCATGTGGATGCTGGGATTCGAACCTAGGTCTTTTGTAAGAACAACCAGTGTTCTTAACCACTGAGCCATCTCTCCAGCCCAAAAACAGCCATTACTTTAACACGATACAGTTGGCCCAATAAACCAATTTATTTTTACTCTTCAGGTTGTTGGAAGATCTGTTCCTCAGGAGTCACATGGGCTTGGGAGGAGCCCTGGCTCCTTTCTTTTACCAGTTCTGTCTATGTAAAAATCAGTCAAAGGTCCTGCTCAACTGTGGCTGGCTTCACTTGGAAGCATGGAGGAAATGTTTCCTCTGACTTGACCTCCTCTTTGTAGACTGGACACTGGTTCAAGTCCATCTGGTGGGGTCTCCATGGCTTTCCTGATCAGGAGGACAAGTGACCCACCACAGTTACAGGACATTTTGAGAGATGTTCCATAGTCCCCTGGAACTTAGTCGACTTTGGAAGGCAAGGGGCAAAAATTATCCTTTAAGTCCCTCTGACTAGATTAGTATAGGCCTCAAAGTATGGCTGTTAAATATCCAAGGTTAGTTCCACCAGTCTGGTACTTTTAATTAGCACGTGCTATGTAGATAAAGCTTGGGCAAAAACCAAACGTTCTCAGATAAACCTTGACTAGACATATATTTTGTTCCTTAAACTAGTTGACTAAACTATGACCTTAGAAATTTTAAGATTATGTGTATAATATTTTTGTTTCATCCGTTACATGTCATAAAAAACCTATACAGACCTTCATCACTTGCTTAGGCTTTCTCATTTTTTTATGTCTATTTTGGAAAATATCTCCATTCACATATCCTTTTAACATCTTCTACATTCTCATTTTCTTTTAAAAAAAATAATTACGAGACATAATAGCATTAACAAATAAATTTTCCATCTGTTGTGAGACTTCTTTTCCTGGGGAGACTAAGCAATGCTTATTCCCTTTCAAAGTTCTAGGTCAAACCAATGTTTGATTAAAATTTTCTTGGAGAACCAGTGAATTTACTGAGCTTACTTACAGAGATGACAGAGGGGTTGCTGAGGTGTATGAGTGACCTGGGGGTATGCACACTGGAAAGCCTTTACCCAGAATGGATCAAGCCTTCTCTTCCTAGCCTTCCCCAGATTATATACTTTAGTCCTCCCCAAATCCAGGACACCATGTGCGATTAGGGCCAAATTCCATACAGTTGGCTGGGAAGAGTGGCCGGATACTCCAGTGACGACTGACCCTGCTTGCCCCTCCTTTAATGAAGGAGCACAACCATCAACAAGCCCAACTGTAACGATGTTTAGCAATCAGGCTCAGCTGAGGCCATGATGATAGTTGTTATTTCACACAGAAGAGACTGCTGTACAGCATCATCTTATTAAAAGAACATGGACTATAAAAGGATTTGGTGCTAGGATCCACATATGAGGGAGAACATATGTGTTTTGTTTTTCTGAGTCTGTTACTTCACTTAGCATAACAGTTTCTAGATCCACCCGTTTACTTGCAAATTTCATTACTTCATCTTTCTTTACTGCTGAATAGAACTCCATTGTGTAAATACACATTTTTGTTAACCACTCATCAGTTGAGGGGCACTTAGGTTGCTTAAAAATGAGGAGGAATCCAGTAGAGGGATGTTTTTGGAAGCTCTCGTGAAGAAATCCCAATGGACTCTGATATGAACATTTGACATTTGCCCTGTTCTTTTTTCTAGTTCCCTGTCTAGAACCTGTAATGCTAATTACTCTTGCCTTTACTTCTCCTTCACATCCCCTATTCACCAGTCAAGGACCTTCTTTTCTCCCTACAGATAAGTTATGCAATTTGGGAGTCTTTTAGATGGACCCACTGAAGTCTATTGCCCCAACTGCCTCACCCTGCATCCCTGTTCAGCATGAAGAAGCCAGAGCGGTCTGAGTCCCTATTCCCTATTGGCAATTTGGGTAACCTCTTCAGAGGATGGCATGATAAGAATAGGAGGTAAGAATTGGCTAGGCAGTTAGGGCAAAAAATGACTCCAAAGAAAAGTAGCCGGTTTCTTGGCTAAAAGTCAAAATGTCCTTGGGCCTCTTAGCAACATACTGTTCCAAAGGCCAAAAATGTCAAGAGTATTTGGGGGCTTTTATCTAATCCCTAAAAGATTTTAGAGTTACGTCTTCAGAGGGGGGAATGTTAGAGTAGCAAAAAGTCCCACTAAAAAAAAAGAAAAAAGAAGGAAAGAAAGGAAGGAAGAACACACGAAGTTGTCAGAAAAAAGTGATGGGGAGACATGGGAGGAGTTGGAGAGGAGGGAGTGGGCGTGGATTTGATCAAACACCTTATTATGTATGTATGAAATTCTCAATGAAGTTATTTTTAAAAGTTGACAAAAAGTACACGTGAAACAACCATAGTTTCTAACTGTTCTCTTTTAATAAATGGCCTTCTAATTTGCTTTCAATGGTTCCCATGGTCTAAACTTTTCCAACTTATCTTCTCTATAAGAGAAGCTATAATCTGCTTTTGCCAGTCTATTGTTTGAAATGTTTCAAATATGCTGAATAAAACAGAAAATAATTTTTAAAACATCTATGTCCCCATTACCCAGTGGAATAAAAATTAGCATTTTGCTATAATCCCTTTATAGTCTATGAATGAAAAATAGAGATTATCATTTAAAACTTCTCTACCCTTCTCTATTTGGGATTCCATGCCCCTCCTAATCACCACATACTGAGTACAATCGGGGATATAGTTTATATGCACATGGATTATGCAGGCAGCATTTTATAGGCTATAAATTCATTCATTGATGATTATATTAGGAATCTGTTTACATTTAAACAAATGTTCTCTTACTGCATGTATCACGGCATAACCTACTTCATTCATTCAACATTTTGCACCTACATTCAGGACAGAGAGTTACTTCAACAAATGGTGCAGAGAAAACTGCCATCTCCACACAGAAGAATGGAACTTGACAGGCATCTCCTGCTCAGCCCCAAATCAATTAAAAATGGATCAAAGACCTTAATATAAGACCTGAAACTCTGAAACCGTTAGAGGAAAAGAGGGAAAATACTTCAACATACGGGCATATTCAAGGACTTTCTACAAGAGACTCCTCTGATAGAACAAAAACTAATCATAAAAACGGACAAATAGGATCACATGGAATTAAAAAGCTTCTGAACAGCAAAGTGAAGAGCCAGCCTCCAGAATGGGAGAAAATCTTTGCCAAGTATATATCTGACAGGAGACTAATATCTAGATTATATAAATAACTCCAAAAATTAAACACTAAAAACCCACAACAAATTATCCAGTCACTAAATAGGAAAATGAATAGAACAAACAGTTCTTAAAAGAGGATCCAGGTTTGATTCCTAGCACCACATGGTGGCTACGAACCATCCTTAACTCCAGTTCCAGGGGAATCCGAAGCCCTCTTCTGACCTCTGCGGCATTGCATGACATGGGTGCACTCACATACATGCAGGCAGTACACTCATACATATAAAATAAAAGTAATAAATAAAATATTTTAAAAAAGAGATACGAATCATCAATAAATATTTGAGCAGCAGGCCCCAATCTTAGCTGAAGAACTATTGAGCAGCTTATTACTACTGGGTTAGGAAGAGCTGATCTTCTCTAATGGAGGGACTCTACATAGGTTGACTAGATCCCAGTCAATGAACCTGCACTGAGAGACATCAGGAGATACTAACATAAATGACAGAATGCATAAAATCCAGTGGAGGGGCTATGGGAAGGTGCCCAGTTGGGAAGGGGGTATAAAGATGATTAAGATATTACGTATGAAATACACAAAAATTCAATTAAAACATATCTTAAAATATTTGAAAAATATTCAACAACTTTGGTGATCAAGGAAATGAAAATTAAAACTGCATTAAGATCCCATCTCACCCAGGTCAGAATGCTATCATTATGAAAATAAATGACAAGAAATGCTGGCAAAGATGTGGGGGAAGAGGAAACCCTTATATACCACTGGCAGGAATGCAAACACAGATGTGCAGCAACTATGGAAATCAGTTTGAAGGCTCCCCAAAATGAAAAGAATTATCATATAATTATCATATATTACCATATAATACAGCTACACCACTCTTGGGTATAGACCCAAAGGAATCCGCATCAGCACATTGCAGTGATGCTTGCACATCCCCTCTTATTACAGCCCGAAGAACAGGAAGATGCAGAACAGCCTAGATGCCCATCAACAGATGAATGGATAAAGACAATACTTGGATGGCTTGGAATTAGAGTCACAGTATTTCAAGTGAAATAAGCCAGTCTCAGAAGACAATGCCATATATAGATATAAACTTGTATACATATATACATATGCACATTACATAAAAGCAGAAGGGAGACCATCTGGGAAGAGGAAAGAGATCAGTGTAAACAGAGTGACAGTAGGGAATGAATATGAGCAAAGTACAATGACATATGTATGAATAGCATCATGCAACCCGTAACTTTGTATGATAACTACAAACTCTAATTAAAAAAATTAGGGTTGGAGAGTTGGCTCAGTGATTAAGAGCACCGATACTGGTTGCTCTTGCAGAGGACCTGGGTACAATTCCCAGCATCCACATGGTGAATAATAACCATCTGTAACTCCAGTTCCAAGGGAATCTAATGCACTCTTCTGGTCTCCGTGGGCATTACATGACACATGTGCACATACATATATGTAGGCAATACACTCTCACACACACACACATATATATGTACATATATATAAACATTTAGTGGGCTACGGTTTGGGCTCAGACAATTAAGTTGTTGCCTTGCAAGCAGAGGACCTAAGTTCCATCCCAAGAGCCCATGTGATAAAAGGTAGTCATTTGCAATTCCAGTGCTGGGGAGGTGAAAACAGGCAGATCTTTAGAACTCACTAGTCAGCCAACAGAATTTACTGGGTAAGCTTCAAGTCAGTCAAAGAGAACTTGACTCAAAACATTAAGCTGGACAGCTAGATGGCACCTGAGGAACAACTCCCAAAGGTATGCTCTGCCTTCTATGCACATATGCATACGCATGTACATTAACCTGCACACATGAACAGGCACACAAATGGACACACAGAAGACATTGATATTTGTTTGTTGGTGCAATTATGCTAATATAGAGAGTTTAAATGCTATGAAGTATTTTATTACATAAGCATATCGAAACTTCTACTAATGAATATTTGCATTTTTTTCCCAATCTTTTGCCGTTGAATAGCTTCAGTGGCCCTACTTGAACACATCTTCCTCTATGGAGGTCTAAGCATTTCCCTAGGGTATAGACTCAGAGCTAACATTGTTATGTCCCAGTGAATGTCTAACATGAACTAGCCTCCTTATTGCTGAACTGCTCTCAAAAGCAAAATTTACACTGGCAGAATTTGGGGTGTGGAGTATCTTTGACCTTCCTGAGCTGGTAATAACATTCTTCATTGGTTCTCTGTGTCAGATCTTAGTCTGAGATATCCGTATATCCTATTCCATTTAGTACTACTAAGGATCTTATAAAGAAAGTTGTATCAATTCTAATTCACAGGCCAGAGTAAGAGAATTGGAGAAGGGTAGTAACTTAAAACAAATGGCTGGAGGGCCCTAGGAACCAGCTGACAGCTGCTTGATGAATAAGGCACTTCTCTCCTAGTAACCAGCTGTGTCTAGCTGCAGAACTCTTACAAAGTAAATATCACTGAATTCCAAACTGCAAAACATCCTTTTTCATTGACCAAACACATGATCTTAAGACACAGGTGCTTCACATAGAACAATCCAAGTGACTTAGAATCTGTCCCCAAGCTGCACTTGAACTCCTGTGCCTCTACTCTCAAATTTTCCAGGTTGTTTCCTTGATGATTTTTCCCAAGAGAAGGAAGAAGCTGGGTGACATCCAAGGACAAACTCTGGCTTCCAGACCCAGCAGCAATGGGGCTCACAAGCCCTGTCCTCTCCTTCAAGCCAGGGCCTCTCCGTGACGTGCTGAGCAGCAGTCACACAAACCACTTGGGGTTATTTTTCCAGGAGAATAATAATATTGTAAAGATCTGGCAGCTGACCTTCAATGAGGGAATCCTAGAGGTGACTTTCAAATTAGGCCTGTAGACCTAGGTTGACCGTTAAAAGGACATGTGAACCTCCAGAGGGAGAGCAGAGAGGGGGAGGGCTATCCCCTCTGTCTGAGGAATCATCCCAGAAGGACCCCCTAGCATGGCCCTCATCCACCAGCTGCAGTCAAGGCTGGTGTCAGCTCTCCTTCTTACACCCCACTGCTACAGTTCTTTATATGCAGAGAACCCTCAATGGAAAGAAAGGGATCCTGGACCCCAGACCAGACTTAAATGAGAGCATGTCAAAAAGTGGGGCTCCCTTTGCCACAGGGAGACTTGGAGGTGATCTCCTTAGGATACACCTGCTTCACAGGGACTTTAGTTCAAGTTCATCCTAGAGTGTAGGAGGAGGATAGTGGACAGGATGACTGTGCCGAGAGCTTGTAATCATGGTCTGGGTGTTTTTGAGGACTCTTTAGGGGATTTTAAGATCCTAGTACTTTGGGACTTTGAGAATATTGGGGTCATTTAGATGTGAGTATAAATTAGCTATGTGTTTTGGGAAAGTGCCTTAACTTTTCTGAGACTTAGTTTCTGTGACTATAAAGAGAGAGGTAAAAATACCAATTCCAGTTGGCTATTATAATGAAGTTAAAAATAAAGTTTTGGGGGCCTGAGAGATGGCTTGATGACCAAGTGTACTGGCTGCTCTTCAAGAGGACCAGGTTTAGTTCCCAGCACCCACATAGTAGCTCACAACTGTCTATAGCTATCCATAGTAGCTCACAACTATTCAGTTCCAGGGGATCCAATGCCCATTCTGGCCTCTGGGGGCATTGCACACACCTGGTGCACCTACATACATGCAGGCAAAACACTCATAAAATAAATATAAAATACATTTTAAAAATAAAGTGTTTATAGTTCTTGGCACAGTGGGTGGCACATGGCTAACCCTGATGTTCAATATCACAGTCACTCTGTAAGGATCAAAAAGACAGCAGCCTGCCTGGCTGCCAGAAGCAGTTCTTCAAACCCACAATGACACGGCAGGAAATGCTGTTCCCTGGAGTGGTGCGCAGTCCACACAGCTTTAAGCACTAGCCTTGCACTTGGTGATCACTCAACAAATTAAGATTTTACTAGAAAGAATAAGACAACCTTCCATTTCAGGCCTCCAAGAGGAGTCTTTTGGAGTCACTGAATTTTTGAACAGCTAATAAATCGGTTTCCTGACCTCCAAAAAGTGTGCAAAGCTCATGGACGGGGGTCCTGGAGAAGGATAGTTTGGAGAGGGCAGAGAAAGTTGTCAGGCCTTCGTTCCAGGAAGAGACACCCAGTAGAGGGATCAGGTTCTCAGGTGGAGCTCAAGAGGCATGCCTTATTGGTTAGGGGCAAGTTGAAGGTTTGACAGCTTGAAGGCCATTGGAAGGTCAGCCCTTCTCCCAGGATAGCACTGACGAGCATGCAGGTACAGTAACCCATGTAGAGAGCATGCCCGTGACCGGCACAGCCCACTGAAGGGTGCTTAATACTTTTTGTTCACCCATCTCAGCTCCTCCTTAAAGTCTGGAAAAAGCTTATATTCTAAAAATGTCATTATGATCTTTTAAAATACTCAAAAGAAGAAAGATTAATTTCACTTAAAAATGGGCCAATGATATAATTGGGCAATTCTCAGGACAAACATGACTAATGAACAGAAGACAGCAAATCAAAACAAATGAAGTAAATATTAAAACAGTGAGACGATTTCGCACTCATCTGATTAGAAAGGAGTTAAGACTGATGGTCTGTAGAGTTGGTAAAGTTGTGGAGGAGTTGGAGAGCACAATCCTGCTGGGGTGCAGATGGTCCCCAGCACTGCAGAAGCCAATTTGGAAGGTCCTCACTACAATTTAAAGAGAGACCACCTTTGGACTCTGAAGTTCCACTGCTGGGAGTTGATTCCACAGAATTCACAGCTAAGAATGAACAGTGCTCATTGTAGCCTTCCTGGTACCTATAACCCCCTAGAATCAGGACAATGCTTGGGGTAGGAGATATTGCATAAGCGTGATTTCTCCGCGGCAAGAGACAGCATGCCGAAATGAACGTAGAAGGTCAGTCTCTACTCACTGAGCTTCAAGGAGAACAGGACATCCTGTCAGGAGAGCTGCCATGACCCTGACACGAGAACTCTTAGCTGCACTGCTGTAAAAATCACAGACTGTACCGCACACATATAAACACAGAAGCATGTTTTAAACTCGAGAGAAGAACTGGGAAGGACACACCAACGGTCAACAACCAAGGCATCGGTGGCCAAACTGTCCAAATGAGGTGGGTAGGGACACTCACTTCCTTTTCTCTATCTGAACACAGCTTTAAGAGGTAGAATTCTGGTTGATCTCCAATTCTTTTTTTTTTTTAACATTGTTTTTCCAAGCTAATTTTCTAAAGCAAATGTTCTTGACAGAATAATAGAGAATCACTGGAAATACTTTCTCATTTTTGTCTTTCATCTCCTCTTACTTGGGATTCCACTGGTTCATGTGTGCCTTCCTGCTTTCCTTTGCGAGACTCGGCACTCTGAAAGTGAGGTCTGGGGTATAGAAAGCTCAAAAACCAGAGTTTGGGGTAAAACCCTGAAGCAAGTTTGGATGAATGATGTCGAGTCACATGTTTTCTTTTCCAGATGCAGATGCTGAGAGCTGAGCAAAGGCACAGCCTGAAGATGCTGTTCCTTGTGGAGTGACTGGCAAGCAGAATGCCCACTGAAAAGTTAGCATCTGTGTGGTTCCGGCCAGAGCAGCAGCAGCTGAGACTGTAACAGACATCTGTAATAAAGATGACAGTGGTCTCCAGGGCTCTCCATCTAGGTTCTCTGATCTCCTCTTGGCCAGACACACTGCCAGTCACCTCATTCCCTTTATTTTCATCTTTACTACACCCTAGGAGGCCGAGAGCTGGTAGCTCAACTAGGGAGGTCACACAGCGTTACAAGACACAGAGGCAATTTGGAGCCCAGTTATATGTGCCCAGTGCTCTCACGCATGTCTTCTAAAGAAAACTCTGTCCCTAAGGTCTTTTCATAAGGATATTTGAGGAAAAGGCACTGTCTGAAATAACGTCAGCCCAAAGCCAGCTTTTCGAGTGGTGTCACTCTGATCACACCAAGCTGTCTACCAAGGACTGGCAGGTGAAGCTACCAAGGTATGCTGCAATTTGTGGGAAGGGGAGGGAGTCAGGGGTCTCGGGGATACAGAGGAATGGGAAGGGCACCAGGCCAGCCTTCCTCAAGTTTCCTGTAGCTCATGGGAAAATCCTGCTTAGAATTCCCTCAGAGTAAAGGGAAGTAAAGCTACGCCTGGTAGAGCGAGTCACTGTCTCCCTGTCCCAGTGGCTGGGCACATGCTTGCTTGGTCCATTTTTCTGGTCTGTTGATAAGCTTTTGTTTTGAAAATAAACACTGCACAATCCCACTCTCTCTAGCCCAGGCTGACAAAGCTTACAGCATTTATGGATGCTCTACTTCCCCTGGCAGTGCCTCTGGGCAAATGTGTCCCCTTTGCTCTGTGGGGAGTGGGCTGGCAACAGGGAAGCTAGGGGAAGGCAGGGCAGTGGGGAGAGGGCGCACGTGGGGCATGTGCTTGACTTCTGCATTTGCACCCTGCCCTCATTGCTCTACCTTGCCAGGACCCCAGCTTTTAGTCTACAATGACAAAGTGCACTTGTTTCAACAGCTAGAATGAGAAAGGACTGAATTACCTGGAATATTATTACTGAAGGCATAGGAACCCATTTATCTAGAAGGCGAAGTAGGCACAGACACCTAGTGCTTTAAATCCAAGCCACTCTGGCCAGGCCCCACCTAGATCTACTAAAATCCTCTCTCTTCCCGTAACTACCTCTGGTAGCTGACAGTCTACCCTTAGAGGGTCAAGTCATTCTTTGCACTGGTACTGTGCGTGCTAAAACACATATGGGAATATTAGCTCCTCACATTTACAAAAAGATAACAAGATTTGAAGATTTTCCTTTCCTTTTCACTCATTCCTATAAATCCTAGGAATACCTCACACATGTCCAGTTCTGGACAGCCTAACGGTGACATAATGGTAAGCAAGAGTTGATAACGTCCTATGCCACAGGAGGTCACAGGGACTGGTTAGCCAAGCAGGTTCACGCAGCAGTGATTCAGTTCCTCTGCTGTTATGGACAGCTCATTTTGATCTCTTGCCTAGGGACTAATGCCTTCAGAACACTCTTGCTTTTATGAGAAGCCTCACCCAATTTTTAAGAGGGTGAGGATCATCTATCGGGATTCCCCACCTGGTAATGGTCATGTGCCCTCACTTTTCCACCGGGGGATGTGGGGACCCCTCAGGTGCTTTATGGGCAGCTAAGCTCCTCTCTCCTTCCCCCAGGCCACGCATCTGCTTCTCGACACAACTTCATGCTCAGCTTCCTCTGGCTCTTCTTGGTCCACAAAGAGTCTTCTGTCCAGAACAAGTGTTTCTGTTCTACCTCCTCCCCTTCCCCTTCCCCTTCCCCCTCCCCCTCCCCCTCCTCACGCCTCACTGTCTGTGGCCTCTGCTACTCAGCCTCTGAGGTGCTCCTCAGCAGTCCTCCTATTCAGCCAGTGATTCTGTGTGCGGTGTTGGTACCGGACTGTCTGAACCAGAGTAATGGGCTTTCCCAGCCTTCCTTTCACCCTCATTTTTACACTCCAAACCTCCTCTCTCTGAACTCTTCCTTTTCTGTCTCAGTGACACCATGCTGGAGTCTGTCCTTACCTTGCCATTGGCCTCTGCTTCTCCTGCATCATTTTATCTGACATATCCAAATGACTGCAATAAGAAAAGTGGCCAAGGCGATGACAGATATGTCCAAGGAGACAGAGCTCCACAGTGCCCAATGTGGTGCAAACCAAGGAGCCTGTTTAGGATGGAGGAAGATGCCATCTGGATTCTAATGACACAGACTAACACTCCTTAGCAAAGTCTAAAACAAAGCTGATGTCCAATACACAACTGCACAAATATTCAGGGCTTTGCTCTGTGTAATGGAATTTTGATACAGAAAGAACTTAGAGTGACTAGAATTATCTAAGTAGAATCTTAGGGACTGTCAACCAGATTCTAATAAATGACTGTGCCTTTCCTCAAATCCTTTGATTACGTGGTAACAGCCCAGCCTTTCTTCAACACGCAGCTATCGCATCACGACCACCATCTTTATCACCACTGTTGCCTGCACCATCAGAATTCTTATCATTACCTGTCTCCATCATTATCACCCTCATTTTCTTCATCACCAGCAACCTACCCAAACCAACTTCTTCACCTCAGATCATTGTCACCACCGCTACCATCTCATCACCACCACAATCATCATCACCACCATCATCAAATGTCACTGGAAAGTTACCTCCTGTGAATCAAGTTCTGTGCTGTGCACTTAACAGATGCTATCTTATTTAATGTGCATATCAACTCTCAGCAGTTGGTTTCTTATCTCAGTTTTACAGATGAGAAAACCAAAATGTTCATGAAGTCATCCATGACTGCACAGGTAGCTTGTTTTAGACCCAGAATGTAAATGCTGACCTGCTGTACTCAAAGACCTGGCTCCCCATCCTGGCACACTGCCTCTTTTGACATGTGAAAGTGGAAGATCCTGCCAAGGACACATTCAGCAAGCTGTTACGAGGAGGGAGGCCCTTTTAAAAACGAGCAAGCCGCCCTGCCATAAATTACAAATATGTTGATGCCAGGCAAGTTCACATCCCAGTCCCAACCATATTGAGACAAGTCTGTCTTTCAGCACATACACATTCCAGTTTGTTAAAGTGAGATGACTCCACATTTGTTCATGAGAATTTGTCATCTTCTGAAAAATGTTGCAGATTTAATGCACTGATGAGAAGATAAAGGGCCTCTCCTTATTTGCCTACAAGGACCTGGTGGTTCAAATGCTTTGTCTGGTAAAATATACAAGAGCGTTTATTAATACAAAATTAAGTCATCTGTTTAAATGTCAACCAAAAGATTGAGTGCCAAAAAGCAGAAATGACTTGCTAATCTCCAGCAGGATACACTGAAGCCAAATAGTAGTTTAGTAGCATCTCCACCATTCTCCTAGTTCACTCTGCAAGCTTACTTCAGGTTGAAATTGTTCCTAATACCAAAGTTCTTCAAAGACTTGGTTCTCATCCTTAGCCTTTGGGAGAGAGAGTGAGGGAGAGATGAGGAGGTTTCAAAAAAAAAAACAAAAAACAAAAAAAAACACCTTTTTATAAATAGTTTCCCAAAAAGTCTTTGGCCAAGCAAAGATTTTCCCATTTAAGAGCAGGTGACAGAAAGATTTCTCCCATAGGCAGCATATTAAGACTTTCTATAGAAGTAAACAAATCTGTTATGATGAAAGCCGGACATTCCTCGGGGCTAGGATCTAATGAAAATGTCAGTGTTTTATGCAGTTTAAAAACTGACAATTCAACAGTTCACAGGAGCTATTTAGCATTTATCATCACTTACAAGAACTCAAATGCAGACAAAGGAAAAGAGCAAAAGAGAAATCAAGTCACTCTGCTCTGAACTACATGTGCCCTATAATCCTTGAGTGCTGTGCAATTTGTCAGTCACCAGGGAGCCTGGGGCAACAGGGTGCAGGCCCTGGCAAAGGCACGTTGGAAATCCATACTCTTAGATACAATCATCACGGTGAACAGGCTTTGTACTTCCATGTGTTCTTTGCCCAGTTAAGGACCCAAGCCATGGGGAACCTGAATATTAGTGAAAGCCCTTAAGCCAACCTAAGGTGATACATTAAGAGTTTCTGAGGGCTTGCCAAATTCTGCTTTAGATACTATCTAAACTACTATAAGAAGAAAAATAAGTTGTGTAACTCCCGAAACAGTAGAGGAGAAAGTAGAACCAAAGAACACCATCAATTCAAATACGGTCGTAAATGAGAGAAAAGACTATACTAAAATATGCAAAATAAAACATTTAAAACAGGTTAGCATACAATAAGTACAAATAGATTAAATTCATCCATGAAAAGACAGAGACAACAGAATTTCTCTTTAAAATATCAGATTTATACTGTCCATAAACATGGACCAGAAATAAGGCCAAAATTATAAAAATAGAAAAAATATATACACATACAAACCAAATGATGCTGTTTCAGCAATATCATCAGATAAAAAGTTTAAAGGTAAAAGCATCAGTAGACATAAAAGGGAGAGATTAAGGAGTAACTGACAAGGCGATACAATGTTAGATACAGAGTCCTACAGCTGCTTTTACACAGCTTAGGAGAGAAATCAGAAATTGATAAAATTACCAAGAAAAGACCAGATTCACAATCATCATAATTATCATAAGGATTTTCATTCTCATTTCTTCCAGAAACTGAGTAACCATTAAAACGTTAATGGAGATTTGGAAGATTTCAGTTATATAACTTATTAAGCTCAATCTAAAGAAAGCACAAAACCAACAGCATCAAAAGACACAAAGCACATGGCCCACCAATGAATACACATTCTCTTCATGTGCATGTAGAGTGCTTACAAAAACCAAGCAAGTGTTTGGCCGTTAAACCAATCAACAAATCCCAAGACAAGGAACAATGCACTTGACATCCGAACTTCGGTGTTAAAAGAGTAATGAAACTGAGTGTGGTAGAACATGCATGTAAATCCAGCACTCAGGAGGATGAGGCAGGAGATCAAGAGTTCAAAGGCAGCTTGGGTTATACAGTGAGTTCCAGGTTAGCCTGGAATATACAGATAGACTCAGTCCTTTTGCATTAGTTTACAAGTATTTTTTTAAGAAACTATTTTTTTTTTTTGGTCTTTTTGAGACAGGGTCTCCCTGTAGCCCCAGTTGTCCTGGAACTCACTATGTAGATCAGGCTGGCCTTGAACTCACAGAGATCCACCTGCCTCTGCCTTCCGAGTGCTGGGAATAAAGGCATGTCCCATGCCTGGCAAGAAACTATTTTTTAAAGCTGGGAATGGCAGCATACACCTGTAACCCCATCACTCAGAAGGCTAACACAGGGAGTTGCAAGTTTGAGATTATATCAGCTGGGGTTATACAATGACACCCTGTCTGAAAAAAAGGGGAGGGGCCAGGGGTAAGTAGATCTCAGTGCTAGAGATCTTGCTTAGCATGTGCAAGATCCCTCCTTCCTCTGAAGGAACTCTCTAGGATGCAAACTTTTCATCACCAACATCTGCTCTGATACTATGGCCACTGGTGGGAGCTATCAGGCACCAAGGATTCCCTTGGATTGCCAACTACCCAGACAGCATGGCTTTCCCCAAGGTTAATTGTATTTCTCTCATCCTTTGATTCTGTAAAGTATATGATGATTATAGACATCGGATACCCAGTAATGTGGTCAAATGTTCGTGCTTTAACACTGGTGATGCTTATTGAAAATGCTCCATTTTCAGAAGTCACAATACCTTCTGCACACACAGCTGAGAAATTCCCATGCAGTGCTTATAAGGCATTCCATCCTGATTTGGTACTGACTTTCTGTGTGGCTTCCCAAGGGCCTTCAGGACTCAGGTAAGGAACTATTAACATGGGACGAAGATTATGTTCTCTTCAAGCCCAGCTCTTTAAACATCAGCACTACTGACATTTGGGGTTGTATAATTCTATGTGGGGGTTAGCCTCAGCAGTGAAGAATGATTACCCATGCTCCTGATCTCTGAGCATGAGATACCAACAGCCCCCCCACACACACACCTTTAATTATGACAAAAAAGAATGAATGTGGGCATTGCTAAATGTGTCCTGGGAGGACAAAACTGTTCCCAATTGAAACATCACCACTTCAAACTTTTTCCTTGTTACAGTTCTCCTGAGAAAACTGCTTATTGAGACAAACTCTGCTATAGAGAAAGTAGGAGGAAGTCTTGGTGAGTTAAGTCTCAACCGTACTTAACTCACACTTCATAGCTGTGAGATTTTGATTAGTCTGACAATAATGGTGACTTTTATCTATGTCTTTTGCACCTCAGATCTGATCTTTATTGGGCTGAAGCAGGCCAATGCACTCTTCCACCCTGACCCTGAGCCAACAGCATGATCTCTGCCAAACCACATCCCTCTCTGGGACACAGTTTCCCCAATGCTGACAAAGCTTGCAAAGGAATGGAAGGGGATTCTCACCACTCACCACCTGTTAGAAATGTATAATGGAATCACCACCGGCATTAGAAGCAGTGAAGGCCTGAGTCAGTAGAAAATCGTGAGTTAACCCCAGAATAGAGAGATGCAATCTATGAGAAGAGAAGATGATGGATATAGGAATTAAGACACTGAGGACTTAAAGATAAGAGCTGCTCTAGGAGACAAGTCCCAACCAAAGCAAAGCAGAGATAAGTTCATGCAGATGGAAAACACATGGGCTTGGGGAATACCAGGCAAACGTAAGGGAGACAAGTACTAGGAAAGCCTGGCATGAAGAAATGAAGAAAAACCACCCACAAGGATCTATGGAGAAAATAACAGGTGGCTTTGAGGAGTGCAGATCTATAGGCCTCAGGAAACAGCCAGCCTGGACGTACCATCCATCACACAGGAGGCACTGCAGGGGTCTGGGCTCCTGAGAGTGCCCTGTATAATCCAAGTTTCAGTTGATATACTTGGGATTTCGTTTCATTATACCCCGTTATGGTTTGACTATGAAGTGTTTCCCACAGGCTTGTGTGTTTCAATACTCTGCTCCCTAGCTGGTGGTACTATTTGGGGAGGTTGTGGAACTTTTGAGAAGTTGGATCTAGCTGGTTGACAAAGGCCACCAGGTTATCCCTGAGGGTCATCGCCCAGCCCTGCTTCCAGCCCTAGCTCTCCACCAAGATGTGAGTAAGCTGCTAGGGTGTGAGCAAGCCACCTCACGTTTCCCACCAAGGATGGAAACCAGTCTTGTCATCATGCCTTCCTACCATGAGACACTAAACCTTACAAACTGAGCCAAAATGTGCTTCTTCTCCCTTGTTTGAGACAGATATTTTTGTCACAGGGATGAAAGAGTGCCTAAAACATCCCCTGTCTAAGAGGCTAAGAGCCTCTTGACAGGCGTGCTCTTCTTTGAGTCCAGTATTTATGACAGTAGGCAATGCTCAAAACTGATTCTGGAAGAACAGAAGTTCAGGTTGAGCACTGGTGAGTAGAGGCCACTAGTCTCAGAGGGCCAGCAGAGGGCCAGCTGACGGGCTGTGCACAAGCCCCCATACAGGTATCCAATGTGGTTTGTGTAGATGTGCCATTAAGTCAGAATCACCATGGCAGGGTCCAGACACACGCTTATGGGACCCTGATGAACAATTTGGGTGTTATCAGGGGCAACATGGCCCTTGTAGAATGCCACATGGTATCTGGACATGAAATTAGAAAGGCAAACAGATATCCCCATGCAGATCCAAATCAGGGCCATAGTCTCTGCTTGTGGGGAACAGGAAAGAAACTGGGATGAGGACAGTGGGACAGGTTTGAATAAAGTCTAACATGAGAGACTAGCAAACTGGAGAGGACCAGCTGGGATGAAGGGGTCTTCTTATTTTTTAAAAAGTTTATTTTTATTTATGTATACGAGTGTATTGCCTGCATGTAAGTGCACCCATGTCATGTAACGCCCACAGAAGTCAGAAGAGGTCACTGGATTCACCTGAAACTGGCATTACAAACAAAACAGTTGTTAGTCACCACGTGGGTGCTGGGAATCGAACCCAGGTCCTCTGCAAGACGAACCAGGGCTCTTAACCATTGAACCATCTCTCCAGCTCATGAAGGGGACTGCTTGTAGAAATTTTGCTTGGTATATTTAGATCATCTGATTTTCCCTCCCAAATCCAAAAATCTAGAATTGTCTATTTCCTAACTTGAGGAGCCATGTGTGGACCCCCAAAAAGTGCCACTGAGCATATTAGTTTTATAGGTTCAGTTTGGGGTCCCAGCTCAAATTCTTCATGTCTGAAGAAACTGTCCTCTCCTTTCCATGACAGAGTCCCCCATGTCAGAAATAGGCCAGGTCCCTTTCAGTGAGTAGGAACCCAGAAAATTCAAATGCTTGTCTTCACTAACTTGCTAGTAGTTTAAAGGCTACTCACAGTGCCCTGAAGCTTGCTTGTCTCCTGTCATTTCTTGCTTACCTTGGCTGTGTGCAGACGAACAGTGAGCTGTCTTGCAATATTCTAAAACGTCAGGGATCATGACACAAGTTCAAGCTCTTCATCTCTGTGGAAGAGTTCTGTCTCTCTGCATAGAAATAGGCCTGGCACCCTAGACTATAGCTTCTAACTAACAAAGAAACAGAGGCCAAGGCCTCAGAACAGGAGCACAAGAGGACTCAGATGCCAGAGTTTGTGTTCTGTCTCATTCACAATAACCAGCATCAGTAGTGTACTTACTATGAGTTATGCATTATTAATATATTTGGATCTGTGATTCAAATATAAGTCCTCAGTAGATGTTTTTGTAGGAGTGGATGGATAAGGGAACAAATCAGGCATTTTTTAATCTTTTATTTCATATTCCTGAATGAACCTCAGCATTGTAAGAAAACTGAGATTTGCAGAATGTCTTCTCTTGGCTATTTATTCCTAGGTGCCTGATCTGTGCCAAATCAGCATGCTTGGAACCAAGACATAACAATGCATTTGGCTTTGTTCTGGCTAGAAGGACAGATGGGACATATGTAGCGTGGGCTCTGGGTTGAGAAGGCAGAGGGGGAAGGCAGTTCCTCCATCCTAGAACTCCTGGCCACCATACCTGGGAAGCTTCTGAGATCATTACTGAGCGCCGAAGGCTCTGAGAGCATCATTCAGGGAGGGGAATGTCCTCTGTGGGCAGCTCTGCTTTTAAAGATGAGCCAGTAGATATTGTCCTGAAAAAGATGTCTCAAAGACAGGCACCAAAGGAAGTTGGAAGAGCCAAATAAAACACCAGAAACTTCCTCTGTTATGTCTAAATAAGAACTGTGCCCCATATCCAGGTGTTTTGAGGTCATGGCTGCCAGCTGATGGGCTTTTGGGAAGTTACTGGATCATGAGGGCTCTGATCTAACGAATGGATTTATCCCTTGATGGATTCTTAGCATCATGGCATTATTTGGAGGTATTAGAAGGTAGGAAGTGGGGTGTAGATGGAGGAGGTAGGTCACGAGAGTTTGGCCTTGGGGGCTACATCCTGCCCTAGGCCTTCCGTTCAGTGCTGTATTCTCTTCTGTATCTGTCATGATGTAAGCTACTTCACCATGAACTGAAATCCTCTGAAACGGTGAACCAAAACAAATCTTCTCTTCTGTAAGTTGTTCTCTCACATATTTTGGCCACAGCTACACAAAAGTGACACAAGCTCCAAGGTTCTGGTCAAGGGTGCTTGTTTTCAGTTGAGTGAAAAATCTCAGCCTCTGTGGGAGAAGTGCTCTGCCTCCAGGTTCACTCTGCAGTGGTAGTTCCACCTATGTGGACCCAGCAGACTCTTTGCTGTGATCATTTTTGAGGGCAACACCCTAGCTAGCACGGGAAGTGATGCTAGCCTCCTGGGGACACTCTTCCATGCTACCAACACCTGAACGTCTGAGCATCTGTCAGTTCACTCTCATAGTCCTGACAGCCCCAGAAGGTGTCTGTTTCCTGGTTATCTGTTAACCTAGCTCTTTGTCCTTAGCCTCAGAATGTGTTTCAAAGCGTGAAAATGGGGTTACTGGATGAAGCCTACCCAAGCTCCGTGCTTGGGTTCTCAGTCGGTGGAGACACAGCATGTGTGTCTTGTTCACACGGGATCGCCACCCTGAGTAGTAGGCTGCCCTCACCAGCAATGGGAAGGGCCCTTTTGAGGATGTCCTTAAGGTATTAAGGAGATTTCTCTCCCATTCCCAGGGGAGACTTTACAAGGTGCAGAGATAGTGGGGAAGGGAAGGAGCACTTTCCCCCTGGCCACACCCTACTCTATCTGTTTACACCTTCAAACTGACTTTCTGCTCCTTTGCGAATCACAAACAAGAGCCATCCTAATGAGCAAATGTCCCAAACCAGAGATGCAACATCCATAAAACAATAGCCTGTTACTAGGGATATGGAGCTGGGAATAGTCAAAACAGAAACAGCACCCAAAGCTACTGTCCCTACTCTCAGACTTTAGGTAGGTCTTTAAGAACCCTTGGGTCTCAAATCCAATTCACTTTCAGAAAGACAAACCATATATTAAGGTTTCCCCTTCTTATCATGAAGAAAATCCCAAAATATAGTATTTTCACATTCCATAAAAATTTAACCAGCTCCTTTATTCCAAAAACACATGGTACATCGATGCCCTAAAGATCCATATTGACATTCACATTTTTAGAAAGACCAATTCCAACAGGCATAGCTACCATTTTCCCTGAAACTAAATGAAGATAGCCAGACTCATCCATCAGCTGCATCCACATCATGGTCTAACGCAATGCCATGTGGAGCTTCCCGCCCTCGTTACTCACTTCGCCTGTATGGCTGAGCACCTGTTCCTACTCAGTGAGCTCTCACAGACAGAGGTCAATACAAACACATACAAAGATGAAACATATTATGCTTCTTATTTCCTTAGTGATTTGGCAAGTCTCATTTGCTGTGGTTCAAAATAAAGCCAACAATGCCAACTATGATATCAACATTATTGCATCTGTCCACTTACATATGAACTATATGAATATATTCATCAATGGGGACAGGGGTCAGACATATTCTTCTGCATGAACAGGAGTTCAAGCCTATTACTTGAAGATCAGTAAGAAGGCTGGTACCATGTGGAAGAGCACTGGGGAGGGTGGAAACAGTACCGGATGAGGATGGAAAGGTAGGCAGGGGAGGGAGCATGCCAGGCCTTGCAGTCCTTAGATCAAACCTTTATATTCATTGTAAGAACAAAAGAAAACTGCCTGGAGGGGTTTAGGAAGTGAGTGTATGATGTAATTTGTATTTTATGAAGATGACTCTGCTTAACTGTCTGGTGGATTTATGCCTTATATCCTTGAATGGATCCCAAACTCCTAGAAGGCTGTACTTGGTTACATCCCTTTAATGCCCCCACAGAACCGCTGGCTTTCAGGTTGTTTGTCGTGTGTATCTGAGCCCCAGAGAATCCTTCAAAACCAGGTTGCTGGGCCCCACACAGAGTTTCTGATTTACTAGACACAGGTGAGGTCTGAGAATTTATATTTCTAAGAAGTTCCCACGTGATGCCAGGAAGCAGACTGCTGGTCCAGGCACGGCACTCAGAGAGCCTGGTGAATAAATCAGTCAATGAAGGGACATGAAAAAAATGCTTTTTATAAAATAAACAATGGAAATAATCAGCAGTTTGGGTGTGACCTAGAACAGCAATAATTTATTTTTCCTTTTCTTTTTTTCAACATTATTAATCTTTGTCATAATATATGAAGATAACAAAAGGGCCAGCCCACCCCATGCAGAAGTATTCGAAATGAAATAGATCATAGTGATTAGACAAGACAAAACACCTCAGTCAGCACTGTCAAATTTAATTATAAATTAAATGTCATTCAAAGATATTATATATGTATATATATATATATATATCTCCTTTTGCAAAAGAATGCGGTTTATTTGTGTAGGTGGCTATTACCTGACTCAATCAGAGAGGATATGAGGTATGAGCCATCCTTTGGTGCTATTCCAAAACCAAAGTCAAAAGAAGCTTTTCCTTAGAACTCAGGAATAAAGCTCACCAAGGCCCATGGCTTGATTCAAAGTGCATGATATTTATGAACACACCTACTATACAACAAAGTGGATTCAAACTATTTTCTAGAAGAAACCCTTAAAATTTCCAGCATAGGAGCTTATTAGGTCAAAGCAGATACACACTCTCAAGATTACAAAGTAAAGGGACCTTAGAAACTGCACAAGAGGAGCACATTCAGACCCAGAGGACTTACGTGCAGGCCACAAAACCATAACCAATGACCCAAGAGCCTCTGCGGTATACTCTGTTCCATCCTATGAGGCTGTGTAGTTTCCACATGCCAGCATCTATCCACCCAGAAACTGTTAATGTGGCCGTTGAAAAATGGACAGTTCACACTCAGGGACATCTTGGGGCTTGGGGGTTCACTAAGAAGGCCTGTGTTTGAGGTTTGAGGGGTCATAAGTTCATGTTTTCCTAGGGGAGAAGCTGATTAGACACGCTTCAGGCTTGGGTACGCTGTTCATAAACACAGAGGCGTGCTTCCCAGTGAAACAGCATTTACTCAATAGTTACTCAGGATCTCTTGGCTAGGAGGTTACCTGGGGTTGGGGTGGGGGCGTCGAATCATAAAAAGCCACAGGATCCAAACAAGAAAGGCTGTTGAAAACCTTAAGCCTTGGCAAGCACATGATCAATATAGAGCTCACTAAAGAGCTCCAACAAATGATTCTCTTCTCTTCTCCACATAGCAAGACACAGACACACTGTGTGCAACCACAATGAGATAGCTGTAGCAATTTAAAGCATGCATTAGATGAACCTGGGCCCACAGTCTATGAATTAACTACAGACTCCTACACTCCAGCAAAAATGAAGTACCCATGAGCCCCCAAATCCAAGGTCATTATTCAGTTGCTCTGAAACCCAGCACTCCACAGCAATTGCAGTTACCCACCTCCAGAAGGGTAAAAGTAAACATTGGACCTGCTCTGGTGTTACACTGCCACCGGATCCTCCCCGCTGTCTCCCTCCTCCTCTTCTTCTTTACAGACAGGTAAAGTTGGATCTCTTGAAGGAACTGGGGGCTCCCACTCTAGGCAAAGGTTGGACAGGTGATCAATGTACTGCATGAGATTTGTCTGTGCCTACGTGCCTCCGACAGAGCTGGATCATCTAGGGCAATGAAAATCGTAAGCAACAAGAAAGCGGTATTAACAGCAGGGGCTGGGAACCCCAGGCAGCACACCCAGCAAGCAATCCTCTCCACATCCGTTCACTCTCACACACAGGCATTGTGCCGGGCTCTGGGTAGAGAACGAGTGAGGGAAAGACTCACAGCCCTGCCCTCATAGAGCTTACAGGCTACCGGGGAGACAATAAGACAATTACAAGACAGGGGGGCAGTCACCTAGAACATGCTATGGAGTATAAAGGCAGCCAGCCCAGATGAGGGTGAGTGGTCAGGGGAGGTTTCCCAGACGTGACATTTAGCACAGAACCCGAGACCCAATAATATCAGGGTGGGTCAACACATTCAGAATTCCTAAGGCGGAGAGCAGGGCTATAAAGAGGGGCAGGAAGGTCTTATTCTCCCCCATTCTCGAGCCCAGAACTCTACACCCAGCGGGAGCACCCAGACTTGGCATCTGGAGCTCTTACCATGAGTCAGCTGCGCTGGTCAGTTGCATTTCTACCTCTCTGGTGGCTCTCACAGGAGAGGCGTTAGGAAATTGATGGTTGTATATGAAGGGAGAAACAAGCAGTGCGGGGGCTAAGTGTTCTGACCCAGGTGAGGTGCCAGCTGTAGTTCAGACTGTGGGTTTCTAAAGTCCAGCTGGGACGTTCTGAGGTTTTCTCTCTTAGGCGCCCCCACTTTGCGCCTCTTCTTCCCTGCAAGTCCATGGGAAACTGCAGAGGGAGGTTTTGTGCCTCTCAGCCTTGGTGGTTTTCGTGTCTAAAACCCCATCACAGACATAATACCTCCCACTTGCCTTGGGCAATTAAGGAAACCAGATAGTGGGTGAAGCCAGTGTTGTCAGAGGCCTCCATGTGAGGAAGACAACATAAAAACAAAACGAAACGAAAGCTTGTGAAAATCCAAGGAGCTTGAATGTTGTCCAGGGTTCTTTCCAGCTGTTTGTACACTGTGAAAGAAACTACTTTAAGGGGTGTTTCAGAACAGTGATCAGCACATGGTCATCGAAACACACAGCCTGGAATGGTTTTCCTTTATGTTACAATATTATCATAAAACCCAAGTCCTGCAAACATCCCTGATTGAACCCAGAAAGAAACCAAACCCTCACTTCTAAGAGGTGGAACAGGCAGCTACTTCAGAGACAAAGAAAGGATGTCTTTTTAACCTATGACAACACAAATTTGTTTAGGTTTTCCCTCCGCTAAGTAAGTAAGCAATTAGGTTTTTTCCAATAAAAATATCCCTATGCATGTGCAAACACCAGAGGCAATCATATAATTACCCTGCCCAATCAGATTCAATTGCTGACAGTTGAGTTCCCACTGCTCATTAACTTCAGATCACAAGAAGGTCTACGGAAGCCCTTTCCTCTCTTTACAAAGGTTCCTATGATACCGGCCCAGGCCTGGCACTACTTCACGCAGGATAATCAACCCCAAACCGCCAGTGCCAAGGCCAGCCTGCCCTGGCTTCCGTCTGAAAAAAAAAACAAAAACAAAGAGAGACCTGAAGACATGCTGGTTTAAGTGCCCTGGCTTCGTTTGGGGGGATCTCACTTCTAAATATAAGAGTGTCTTTTCACCCCCACACTTTAAGTGCCGTAATTACATAATTAAAACCAATTATGTCATTTACCAGAGACGTTTTCAAGCCAATTACCTCAATCATTGACCTCAGAAGATTTCCTACAATGACCTGCAACAACGAAGATTGGGATAAATTTAGACCCTGGCTTCCGATGGAAGGCTGGCACGGACTAGCCTGGTGGGTCAAAGTTAGTGTAGACAGTTATATACTGTAGAGGCTTAACTGGATTGATTCAATTTAACATCACCATCATTTTGTCTTTTCACAGTCCTTCCAATATTCTAAGATAATTGATATTTCATCCCACCCTGACATCGATGTTTGGATAAGAAAGGAGGTAAGGAAAGTTACAGTTAACCCAGCTCAGCGCGAGCTGACTGCAATGGTCGGGCAAGATCTGTGTCTTTGGCTACAGAATCCATTTTCTTAGCAAGTTGTGTGTGTGTGTGTGTGTGTGTGTGTGTGTGCGTGCGCGCGCGTGCGCGTGTGTATGGTGTGTGTGTGTGTGTGTGTGTGTGTGTTCTCCTTGGCATCCTTTCCTCTCATTTTGACTATCTCACCTCCGCTTCCCTTTCAGGAAACACACGTGCCCCACTGTCAGCTCACACGCTTCCCATGAAGTTCCACTCAGGTCAGAGATATTGTCCACATGGGTCATGGTTCTCCCAATCAGTCCTTAGCATTTGTCTAGCTGAGCGTTGGTTCAGGGATGAACACATGATCCCATCCAAACCAATGTGACACACACAGCCTTTGCTGAGGATCTTGGGCGAGAGTCTCTCATTCTTCTTAACTGCACTTATATGTAAAAGGAGAGATGCTCCAGGAGGGAGCAGCCTTCTTGTCCCCAGCAAGAGAGAGAGAGAGAGAGAGAGAGAGAGAGAGAGAGAGAGAGAGAAAGAAATGAGAGATTCAGGAAGGATTTGGTTCCATCCAGCAAACAACCCACAGATGGACTCATGTGGACAGATCATTTAGAGCATGAATTAGTTCAAAAGCACTCAGGAAAAACGGGGGAATATCACCACCTAGAGCTTGGACACACTTGGTAACTAGGATGCAGTTAACTGAGCATGCCTATGGGCAGCAAGCTTGCCCTCTACTCCAATTTTTGAGTTATTTAAAGAACATACCATTTTATGGGCAGGAAGAAGCACTTTAATCTGCAAAATGATTTTTATCACAAACTAAACATCCTTGTAACTTTTTGGTCCTCTGCTTTTGTCAAAATTCTCTGTACTCAGAGCAAAGGCAGCTGTTGGAACTAGGAAGACCTCCCTCACCGTGCACTTTGCCCAGTTCAGTGGTACCCTCGTGCTTACCAATGCTTAGACCACATGGGATGTAAGAACTCGGGACTCTCACGCTCATCAAACCGGAGCATTCTCTCCACCCCAACCCACCTCAGCCTGGACCTTGAGGGAGAGCAAAATGAGCCAAAAATCCTTTACTGGCAGAGTTTCAGACTAATGCTATGGAGTTTGGGACAGGATCATTATTTATTATGGGGATCACCTGTGCACCCTAGCATGGGCGGTGGCCTCTCTAGCTACCCTCTAGATGCCAGAAACACCCATTTCCCCAATTTGGGACCATGAAAAATAACTGAAGACATTGCCAAATGCCCAGTGAAGGGGGCCAAGACCAGCACTGATGAGAGCCACTGCTTTCATGGGACATTTGAGTATTTATTGGTCTCCCTCACAGCATCTTTGAGGAGGTGATGCCTCAAAGATGTGAAGTATTGTGGTCTCTTCAACTTAAAGAGGGGTAGCGAGGGACTCTCTTCACTCTCCAGCGAGATTCCAGAAAAGAAAAACCCAAGAAAGCAATACTACAGTCTACCATGGTAACGGAGCCTCTAAGACTCGCTGACCAGTTCAGAATCAGAGTGGGGAAAATGCTTGGAATGGAAATAATTTTACCTAAATACCAACGAGAGGAAAAGGACACAGATGGTATTAGAAACAAAGGACAGGCCTCTACATGGGGAACTACAACGACAGCATTTGGCTTCTTCTCCAGGAAAGAAAATACAACTTTAAGATTGCTGCTGGGCTCCTTGCATTCAGGTTTAGTGACTACCATGAAAGAGATTGGGCTTAACAGAAATGGCCCCTCGGACAAAGACCTGGAAGTCACTCACTTTGCAGGAAAAAAGAGCCCAAAGCGGTTAACACCTCACTTACTTGGACAAATGTGGGAGAAGATGTTTAAAAGAAGTAAAATGGATGGCTTTGGAGAATATTTTCCAAAGGAAGGCATCTGGTTGCCCTGGATTGTAAGTGAACTGGCAAAGGTGCCCCCTTCACACAGGGTTTGAAGGAGAAAATAAAGCAGAATTCACTGAGGTGCACATGTGAGTGGCTAAGCCATGAAGGACTTTCAATTAGCTAGTCCTCTCAATGAGAGTTGTGATCTTCGTAAGAACAGCTAGATGAGGCCAGTCCAGGGATTCCAGAGTAACAGGATTCCCCAGAGACTGTGCTTCTAGGCACACTTCTGTCTGTGGAGTCCTGAGTTCCGACCAAGTCATTCAGAAGAACCGTGTTGGTTTATGTGTGAAGACTGGGCCTTGTTGATGTTTTCTCTGGCATGAGAATGGTCTTACCAGCTGTCCAGTTAGAAGATCCAGGGCGGAAAGCTCGAAGGAAGTTCATTGCCCCAGAGGTGATGTCTCAGCTCCCTCAAGGCCTAGGCACCCCACACTGCAGTCATCAGCTTGTTCAGCTGCCCCACTCCTCTGGTGCCTCCCTGTGCTTCGGTGTCTCACTGAGCCCTAATTATATTTGACTGTGGAGGGAGACGTGTCTGAAGTGGACAGAGAGCAAGAATAACGGGGTCTCTGAGGGGCCCCGGCACTGCTCCTAGTGCTCCTTCAGGTGCATTTTTATTTCTTTTGGTAGTTAACATTTAGAACAGCCGGAGGAAACCAGAAGAGCTTAGCTTGATGTTCTAGCAGAGGCCACAGCCCTTTTTCTAAGTTGTATCAGCAGTTCTCCTTTCCAGAGGCTGGTCATCAAATGGAGAGGAGTTAGTTCCCAAGCTTTAATGAAGAGTTCTGCAGGGCCCAATTTTCTCAAGGATCAATTTCCTCCACTCCACGCCCAACACTCACATCCCTGAAATCCCTCATGTGTGTTCTTCAGAATACCTGGCACTAAAGCCACACAATTTTTGAGTGTGGATGAAAGGAAGAAACATTGATAACGAACACCTTGTTGGCATCAAATAAGTTAAGGCACGAGCACAGGTCCCTTTGAGCAGGCTTGTGCTTCTGCTTCTTAAACCTGAGACTACATTTAGCACAAGACAAGTGCTGCCCTCCTGGTGCCTCGTCACCATGAAGTGGAAGAGGCACAAGGGGTCGCTCTCAGGGCCAACAACCAGAGACTTCCGAAAGCTCCAGCTCCATTGTTTCGGCCAGTTTCGGCCAGTGAGGAGCCTTGCTGCCAGTGCCGAGCAGTGTGTAGAAAGAATCCCAGGTGAGGAACCAATTGGCATCAAGGGAGAAGTTTCGGCAGGTCCAGGAATTTTAGGCAAACTTCTGCACTGATGCCCAAATGTTCTATTCTGAGGCAGAGATCTACGGATTTCATCATATTGATAACAAATTAAGACAAGCTCAGCCTCAATTCCCTAAAAGTTTTTGATACATAATTTATGTACCATCAAGTTCACCCATTGTTAAGTGTAAAGTTCAACTACCACCACAATCTAGTTTTGAAACATTTCTACCATCCCTGCCCCTGACTACCAGACCCTTGACTATTTACAGAAAACTTCATCTAATTTCTGCAACAAAAGTTCTAGGATAGAAAGAAAAATACTTCTACATCTGCAGCCAATTCGTTTTTTTCCCTTCCCAAGGATGCTACTGAAAACTTATTTATCTGAAATTCAGATAGAACTGGGTACCATATATTTTAGAGGTGGTTTTTTGTTGTTGTTTCTTTAAAAATTGCTGTCATAACTCTTATGATGGTCGGAATTTTTTATTTTTAATTTTTTTTTGAGACAAGATCTCACTAGGTAGCCCCAACCAGCCTGGAACTCACTGTGTAGACAAGGCTGGCCTCCAACTCACAGAGATCTACCTGCTTCTGCCCCCCCCCCCCCCCCCCTAAAGGTGTGCAGACACCATGCTTGGTGAAGCATATTTCTTTTTATATATTAATGAATCATTTCATTTCAGGTGTGGAAAATCCTATCCAATCACATCCCAAACTTCAGGGTTTTCTTTTTTTTTTTTTTTTTTTTTCTTTTCTGAAATGAGGTCTTGCTATGCTTCCCAGACTGGGTGTGCGCCACCATACCTGGCTTGGCTGTAGGAAATTTTACTGGAACTCGGGACCTTGTACATGCTAGGTAATTGCTGTAATGCTGAGTTATAGTTCCAAACCCTCCTATACATGTTAAACCTGCCAATCCTAGTCCAAGACCAAGGTAGTATTCAGTCAAAAAAATGATTATTCATGCCGAGAATGAATGGGCATTATCAAGAAATGTGTTACTTCACCCAGATTGAAGCATCTAGGCCCTGGCTGGTCAGAACCTGGCTCCTGTTAGAATTTAGGCTGAAGACTAAAGCTACAGAGACAGCTGAAGGAATTCACAACTCGACTGTTTTACAAGGAAGCCTGGGACCTCGGCACTCAGAGGATTATATGCTACATTTGCCCTGAAAGGTTAAAGGGGATGTAATTGTTAACCTTACAACTAACAATCTGAACTAGAAAGGTGACTTTTAGGGGCACAGATTATAGGGAAATCATTCTTAACTCTTGGGTGTCACAGGCTTCTTTGAGAGCATTTAGCAAAAGTCATAGACCTTCCCCATGGAAAAAGTCTTATATACACACACATTCACACATTCACTTTTACTAGTAAGTTGAGAGAGCTTGAATAGATTCTGTGATAGTGTTCATGGACCATTTAAGAGGTCCCAGAGGCTGGGCGAGGAATCCCAAAGTCTTTCTACGTTCCTATTCTTCTCTCCTGCTTGGATGGAGAGAAGAGGTAGGGGTCAGAGCGAGGAATGGAGTAAAGCTGAAAGACGTGGCCCGGTGCTGAGGGCTGTCCACCGATGAGCAGTAAAGCAACTCCCTGAGCTCACGGGCCCTGGTTTCATTGTGGGGAACCAACAGACCAGCCTGCCTTGTTTGCACAGGTCATGTCCTGCAGACCCAGCAGCAAGATTTCTGGGAAGGGCTCTCTTAGGCTCTGGAGCACTGCCCAAGATTTTGTATTTAAAAAAATGTTTGAAAACACTGGCTATGTAGTGACCACAGTCTACAAAGCACTCTTAGTCCTAAGTCATCTGATTATCTGATTCTGGATTCTCCAGCACAGAGGTCAGGAAACAGTTGGGGAGGATCTGGGCATTTTTTGAGTCCAAGAGAAAACACTTGGCAAGGACAGAAGACGACATCTAAGCCTAACCACTTTCCTGTTCTCCGACATTTTTTCTCCTTCTGAGCTGCTCTTCCCCTTCCTTCACGTGTTGAGCTGTCTACTGCTCCAAACTTCTCACTCTTCTCCGAGAAAAGACAAATCACTTTCCTTCAATGTCACGAGCTGAATTTTCTTCTGGGTAACCAAGTGACCTAACATGAACTGTTGCATCAGTAAGAGCCCAAGTGGAAAAAGGACAGGTGTGCCCTGCTCTGAGTCTCACAGTCACTCCTTTGTGCTTCACAGCCAGTTTCAAATTAGATCCTGGTATTGTCCTCCCATTTTTATAACGAAAACTAAAACACTACGTGTTCTATTCATTCATTTTCCTCAAAACCCATCTACCACCTTAAGGAAGTTTATTATCATGTTCAATGACATGAACCATAAAAATATTTTGAAGGTTTATTTGATATTCGATGATGTCTAAGCAAATGTATTGTGTTCACGGTTATCATCTCAAAGAAAAATAAATCGCTTAGTTTTCAAGTTTTATCTTATCCGTCTCCGGTCCCTGAAACAGCGTGAGAAATACACTCTGTTCTTGCTTGTTGTCAAAGGGTACTAGTGGCCTGCTGGGAAGAGCATGCTGGGAAATAATGTTCTGTACTTTGTGTTAAGACTTAATGAAAAAAAAAATAGAGAGCTTGTGTAAATCACAGACAAAGTTGACAAATTTCACGGCTTAGTCATGGTTAACATATCGGATTTCATGGTTTGACAGAGATTAACAAGAAAATCATATTAGAGTTACAACTATTAGTAGATTCTTAGGTGTTTGGTAAAGACATTCCAAGCTTTCCAAATCTCACTGCCCACTTGGTACCACCCTTGTCTTCTCCACCATGGATGCAGAGCCCCAAGGAGGCCAGGCAGAGCAAATGGGGTCTCCCAAGTTCCTCAGCTACCACCAAGTTAGAGCAGGGGCAGAGCCAGCGACTAGCAGCGCCCTGGGGAAAGCTCTCAGCCTCTGTGGAATAAAGCAAGGTTTAGCATTTGGAACTCAATTCATAAAACAGTAGGAATGAAAAAAGAGCCTGCTTCTCTATAGTAAAGAGGTTTGTCTAACACAGCATGTACTAAAGACAGAAACAAATTATCATTTTTTGAACTATGATATTTGAGTTGAGAAGTAAGTTTTCATATCTTTATGAGGAGGCCATTCAGCAGAAGCCTTGTGTTTAGAAGTGGTATGCGGGCAGGGACTTCAAAAAGCCTGCTGCCTGCCATTTGGCCTCAGGGCTCTGCATATCCTCTTTCTGCTAAGAGGCCTGCCTGTCAGTTTTGCATAAAACATGCCAATTTGTCAGCCATTTGCTTTCCTTCTCTTTCGAGTCTTCCTAAGGATAAACTCCCCACACCTTCAGGTCTTCCACATGGCACATCCCACTAGAGGGTAGAAATCCATTCCCTCTGTCTCAGGCCTGTTTCCTTCCCAGGCTGTCCTCCTGGGTCTTATAGGATGTCCTTAATCAGAACCACATTACTCAGCTAGAGGAAGTCCTCCAGCAGAGGCTGGCAAGCCTCAATGGCAAATTAGTTTCAGAACATGGAAGGTCACATTGGGAAGAAAAGGCCCAGTTATCTATTATGTTTTCTTTAGTTGAGAGAATTAAGGCAGGGTGCCGAGCTCTGAAGAAACCCAGAGTCTGGTAAGGAGTGGCTACTCAGAAAAGGAGTCCCATGGTCTACAGGAGGGCACAATCCTCAGTTGTGAAAACTGAAAGTTCTGGCATTCCAGATGTCCTGGACCAGAGCAAGGATTTTTCTCTCTACATAGATGGGTTTTTATGCCTCAGTAGCACCATATGTGGGTAAAAAATATAACCATGTTTTAAAAATTGCAACTGTCACACAACTGTATATTTATACATACAGACATATATACATGCACATATATAACACCCATGTGTCAGATAACACATATTTTAATAATTACAGCTACCATTTATTTTATGTGCCTTGATAAGCATTTTTGTGACATCATTTCGTTTAGTCTCCCAAATTAGCATGGAAGAGACCATCTCTGTCCCTACTTTACAGGGATTGATATTTTCTGGATCCACAAAGTTAGACAGAGTGCTCAAATGGAACTTGGGAGTGCCTGTGTGTTTTGTGTCTGTATGTGGGGAAAGGGGAGTTCATGGATATGTGTGTATGTAGATGTGGGTGTCAGGAGTGTGTGCACATGTGTATGGATGTGGGTGGAGGCCAGAGGTGGACATTGGCTGTCTTCTTCAATTGTTCTTCACCTTATTTTTTCAAATTTTATTTTATGTATATGTGTGTATGTGCATGTGTGTATGTGTGTGAGTGTGGTAGCATGCATACCACAGTTGTGTGTATGGAGGTCAGAGGACAACCTGTGGGATTTAGTTCTGTCCTTCTACCACATGGGTTCTAGGCGTCGAACTACAGAGTACTCAGGTTTGGTGGCAAGCATTTTTACTGAACTATCTCACTGTCTGCGCATCTTAGTTTTCGACATAGGGTCTCTCACTGATCTTGGAGCTGGCTGGTCAGCGAGTTCCAAGGATTCACCATTCTCTGCCTCTCCAGGGCTGGCATTACAGACTTGTGCCACTACACCTGGCTTCTTATGGGGTTGCTGGGGATCAAGACTCAAGAGGCACTGAGGCATCTCCCCAGCTCCATTAGCCTATGTTTTAGACTACTGAGGATATATAGCTGTGGAAATTCACATGGGTTCCATAGAGGAGGGCCTGTGTTAATAGTGACCAAAACTCAGACTTCCAAGATGGGTTTGGTTAAGGAATGAATGTGAAGAAGCTAGGCTTTAATCTAATCAAAGGCCTTCCTCAGGGATACAGGCTACAAAGGCTCTGGGCAGATGAAGGGAAAAGTGTGAGTTGGTGCACATTGCCAAGACCAGTCTTCTTCACCCACTCTCCCAGGTCCAGCCTTGCTAGAGAGACAGGGAGAGGGAGAGGGGCAGGGCGAGGAGGGGTGCTCTGCCCCAACCCACTTCCACACTGATGGCACTCCTTTCTCAGGTGTGGGTACTCCCTCAAGAGGCTGGGGCAAGAAGCATTTCCAGGGCACCCCCACCTCACTAACACCTCAGGCAGCTAACAATTATAAAGGAATGAACTTTTTCATCAAACATCCTTCCATAAAACCATTTCCCAGGAAATGGAACACAGCATGGAGCTAGCTGACTGCAATTTTCCACCAACAATGAAGGCAGGAGGCACAGGTACTGTATTTAAAGAATTTTCCTCCAGCTTTTTGGAGTCTCTCTCCCAAGGAGGCACACATTGCTGGGCTGAGGTCTTCCCCTCTGGCCATCAGGACTGGAATAGGGAATAGGCCCCTGTCTCTTCAACACCCATGTGTAAAATGCCAATAAACAAACCAGCAAAGACCTACAGGCCTAATTGCCTTTTAACTCCACCAAGATGATAAACTCCCAGAGCAAAAAGGAAAGACTCCCAGGGATTTAACAAGTTTATCTGCTGCCACTTGAACGTTTTCTGTCTGCCTACACTTCAGTGAATTCACTAATAAAAGGATAAAAGAGCCCTGAGCCTCAGACCCTTCAATGGCTTAGAAATCACAGATTCAAAACGTATGGCCAGCAAAAATTAACCCATTAGCCAAGCTTTATTTTAGGTGTTTGTAAAAGCTAGAGCAAGGATGGTGGGTCCTGCCTGTTTCTGGCAATTTCCTTTTTGCTGACTAAGGACATCAAATTATCTATAAATAAAGAAAAGCCTACTCATGAACGAACTGGAAACAATACAGCTCCTGAGCACACTAGAGTTTAAGACAGGTAAGAAGTCAAGCCCACGTGTGATGGCGGTGGGGGTGGGTGGGTTGTCCTGATCATCCTGTTTACTTCCACAAAGATATTTTCATCTCTCCTTGAACTTTCAAGTTTCACTTACTGGTTGTTTCTGCTAATTTACACCCCACCCCCACCAGGAAGAGAAATTCAGAGCACTCTGCACTTACTAGAGTTAAAGAGGAAAAGTGAAACAAAGCAAAGACTTGTGGATCGATAGGGAGATGATTGGTTCCCACTGGGGCCACTGGGGACCAGAAGTGTGGGCATGACCTCTCTAGGAAGCCATTTCTCATTTACCTAGATCAATGTGCAATTTCACTTTGAGGAATTTACTCTGAAGAAGTTATAGGAGAAATAAAGGCTAATGACAAGGAGCTTCAGGTTTCTGACAGGGATCATTTCAAAATAAGCCATGTCTACCACTTAGGATTGGATAGACGAAGCAGGTGATGTTGGAGGTGAGCATCAGTGTGGGAAACTGTTCACCATACAACATGAAGTTTGAAAACTGGGTTATAAAAACTCTTATAATGTGATCCTGTTCTTTTTCATATAGAAAAAGTAGAAAGATGCCTGAAATGTTAATATTTCTGGATGGTAGATTTGAGAGGATTTTAACTTGCTTTTACAAAGATTTTAATTAATTATCAATTAATTCCTATTTGCAATGCTAAGGATTGACGTAGGGCCTTACCCATGCAAGGCAAGCACTCTACCACGGAACTATGTGATACCCTTAACCACAAGAATTTTTAGTTATTTGAATTTTCTCTTTTACATTTATTAAAGGGGGGTATCATGACATGTGTAGAGGTCAGAGCACAGCTTGGTGGAGTCAGTTTTCTCCAACTACCACATTAGTTCTGGTGGTCAAACTCAGGTCAAGCGCTTTTATTGACCAGGTCATCTCACCATTCTAAAATATTTGAATTTTTCAATAATAAATGTGTATTGCCTTTAGAAATCAGTCAAAATTCTAAAGCAAAAAAATAAATCAGTAAATAAAATACCCCAACACCACCACTCTGCTGTGCAACAGAATGACCACCGTATCCCGGCTGACAGAGAAATGCCTTTCCTCAGAGAGACACAAGTTCTCACACGTGTCCAGTGCTTCATGAGAGCGTACGACTTTTGATTCAGCATATTCCAATGACTTGAGAACTGAATGGAGTTCAGTGGGCTCAGCATCTCAGCAGTGACCTTCTTGGGTGGCTCCTATTTCTCCTTTCCATCAGGAGACAAAGGCCCTGAACTCCTCCATCACGCCGACCTGCTTCATTTAATAAAGCGAGAGTGGCTCAGGAGTGGGGAGACCGCCAACTGAAAAACTTGGAGCACTATTTTTCTATTAAAATCTTGTCCATGTTTTTCCTATTGGAACCTGGAAACTGGACAAATTCTGAAGGAATCCAAAGGAATTCCTTTAGAAAAGAATTCTGTTAACACCAAAAGCTCCTCAAGCGCTACACAAAGCAGATGCTAGGCTGCATTAGGCTGAAATGTACAAGCAGGGTTCAAACCCGAAACGATGTGTCCTTCGCACCAGGCTGGGCCGCGTCAGGGCTGATGCGTTTGTACACTGATCCCCTCACAAGCCTGCATCTCCCTACTTCATCATTTCATAATCAGTTCCAGATTTCCTATTGCTCCCACAGTGTGAGGCACGGAGTTACGAATTTAGGAGTTGTAATGTTGAAGGGGATGGAAGTACAGAGGAAATCACGATGAAATAAACCCCCAACTTAAATTCTGTTTTGTACCCCCTGAGAAGGAGCAAATAGAGGACAAAACTTGGAACCCAGCTGGTCCCAAGAAACCGTTTGAACATGGATGCATGGAAGGATTGTATATGTAAAATGGACCTTTGGCTGGGAAATTAGTGGATGGAACACTGGGAAGTTCAAAGGACTCCTACACGCACGAATGCATTGGTGTTTTAGGGATGTCTGGCAAAGCACTATAATACTTGTCTCAGAATTCCAGACTACGAAACAGTTAAACTGAAAGACAGGTAAATTTAGGCTAAATATCAGCCCTGAAGTTCAAACACAGCTAGCCTCTCTATGGGTCTCAACTGGAGCTTTCTTTGAAATATTGCTTTCACATTCATTAAAGAAACTTCTGACTTCACAAATGACGCACTGCAGAGATAACCTGAGCTCTTCCTGGCCAGGCAAATGACTGTTCATCTTTGAAGCTTGCACATTGGGATTAGGCTGTTTGTCTTTCACCTTGAAGAAGACTCCACTCCATTGGCCAGGGAGTCCTGGGCAATTAATTGGTAGTTGATAAGTGTTATCAAACTCATTTAAAACACACAATCTTTTCAGGACTAGCTTTGCTATCATTTTTGTTTTCGAAGTGGTTGTAGTCTTGCTTAGTATTAACACTTTTCTTCCAATAAAAAACCAGGAAGTGAGTCAAGTTCTAAAAATTTAAACTGGATGCTTAACTAATTTGAAATATATGCAGGGTTTTTAGATTCATAAACTCATTTTATAACTCGGCCTTGAATTTTATATACTATAGCACCAGAGAGAATGAGTTGTCTCCTCACAGCCCAGATGGATCTTGGGATAGGCATCTACTTGTTTTTCGTGGTGACTCTGCACATTCCACGGAAGCCTGGGCATAAACACAGGCTCTCGCCCTCTAACCCCACCGGTCTGCTTCCCTGCACCCATGGTCTAAAACATCTCTTCTTCACAGGTATATGGTCTTGAATTTGTCACGCTGAATGTGAGACTTTACAAGGCCAATAAAATGACAGCTGTACAGAGGAGACTGGGCGGCTTTTACCAGCCCTGAAACACCGCTGCCTTTAACTCCCAAGGATCAGGAACTTAAAAGCACCGTGATCCACTTAGCTCTGTGTCTGTCATAAAGTTAAGGCTAATCCGATTTCCCCCAACTTGCAGCTCTATCTTAAACCCTCAAGCTTCTCCAATGGAGACTTAACTGATGGGAGATGTGATTATGCCTTCTCAGGTCATAAATTCTAGATATTTATAACATAACTGTTGTCATTTAGGTCAATTAAGGTGCTTTTACTGGCCTGGAACAACTACCTATGGGGCTTGTCAAATATGCTGACAGTGGTTTATGACCCTTTACGGTGATTTTTATCTTATAAGGATATTAAAGATGGTTGCACACAAAAATCACCAAGAAGCTCCAGATGCACTGCCCCATATCATGATCACCCACAGTCCATGTCCACCGTTTCCTTCCCCATTCTTACAGAAACACGATTTGACTTTAGATCCCATCCCACTCTGGAGGTCTCTGATCACCTTTTTTTCTCCTCCGAAGACCTAAGAAGACCAGATAATACCTCTCTAGCTTTAACACCTCTTAACTTTATCAGTAACAAAATAAAAGAAAACATATCCAAATGGTAGGCTGGTAAATACCTAGCTAGGAAATGCTGGGCTTTCCAAAGTTCAACAAGTTCCTGAGGACAAGAGCACTTCTTTTTACTTTTCACATGGGGCAAATACTCCATCATCCAAAGCAGAATAGGATGACAACAAAGAATGGAATTTATTGGGGGATTTCATCCAGACAGGTCAGGACTTCTGCCTTTCCCTAGTGGAATATTGTATCCTGCTGTGCCTTCCCTCAACAGAGCCCCTAGGCACCTCCTGTTCTCTAGGCACTGTACTAGGTCAGGGATAGGGAGCTCAAGGAAGTGTCAAGGGACTGGAGACTCAGACAGATCCATATTAACGATGCCAAGTGTTAACGGGCTCCGGGAGAGTCGTGTGCACAAATGCTAAAGGCATTGAAAATCACTTTTCTTCTTTGGGCCCAGGGAAGAGGTCAGGGAGGACTGCCTGAGAAAAAGCATTTCCAGTTTGAGTCCTAGAAAGTACAAGGAGATGGGTAGAGGTAAAGCAAGAGCAAAGGGTGGACATAAGGGTACAGGATGTATGGGGACTTCCCCACAGGGCAGTATTTTTGTCCCGGGTAGGCAGTGGGGAGAGCTTGAGAAGATCCTGCAAGGAGTTGTATTCCTCTTCCACAAGCTATCTCCTTCCTTATTCAAAGGAGATGTTTTACAATAGCATTTGTTCCCCCAAGCCAACTGTGTGAAGCCAGGTAGGAACCACTGTCCCCTGACCCAAGTCTCTTTGCTCCATGCCCTCACCCACAGCCAGCACTCTCAAGTCCCCCAAGCTAACCTGACAAGTACAGTTCCAACACTGCCTGAGACAGAGAAAACTTCACTTTGATTCGGAAAACAGAACTACTGTAGAAGCTAGGCAGAGCGTCCACAGCTTCACCTGGCAAACACCATGTCCCGACTCCATATGAGAGGCTGTAGTAGGGATGAGTCAGAAAGCCGAGAGGTGGAGTTTCAGCGTGCAGAGTGATTCTGAGGTACAGAGTGAGAAGCTGAACCTTAAATTTAGTGGTTTGTAGATCAACTTGGGGTTCTTGTTCTTCTTTGTTATTTTGTATTTTGAGACAAGCCCCCACCCGTTCCCCCCATAGCCCCAACTGGCCTGGAACTCACTATATAGATCAGACTGGTCTCAATTACACAAATGTCTACCTGCCTCTGCCTCCCAAGTGCTAGAATCAAAGACATGCACCACAGTGCAAGGCAACTTGGATGTTTTAAAGTCCTAACATATTTTTAGTAGTTTCTTTAGAAATACCATAACCCCCAAAATACAACATCTACTACACAAAAGGAGGATAGAATTGTAGAATTTATACCCTAGCATTTGAAAGTCTACAGTATAGAAAATGCAAGCTATTGGCTACCAGTAATTTCTGCAGACTAGCTACTAAAATGTGCTATGGAGACACAGGGTCAGAAAGTGACAAGGGGACTCAAGGGGTCACATGCTCCCTGAAATCACAGATTAGACCTCATTAAAAAATCCTACAGAAGTGTTTGCTGCTGTTAAAAATGTAAAATATTCAGCTTTGTTTGTTTATACTCTACATTGCTCCAAATAGGATTAAAGCATCAATACAAAATAGAAGAGGCTCATGTTTCCAAGGAGGGGAGGAGAGAGGGCTGGAGTTAAATCCATCCTGCCAACGCCAGGCTGGTTCTGAATGGGACTTGGCCCGCATTCACATAAACATGGAAAGTCTCCAGCACCAAGGGAGATGCTCAGAACTCACTACTAGAGTAGGCTTGGGGCCTGGTGAGCAGAATTCTCACCAGAATTCTAGAAAAAAGGGCTCCGTTTCTCTCATCTGCTCCCTGGGCCAAGGTGTGTGTCTCCCTACATGTGACCAGAGGATAGAGTGCAGGATGCAAAGGTCCCTTTGCCTGCTTTGTGCGGCAGTGTAGGGGGCAAGACCCTTCCATCTCCTCATCTGACAAACATCTCTAATGGCATTCTTTGCCTCAGGAATGTTGAGAAGAGTGTAAGAATACACGTAACATTGCCCAGTACCTATGAAGAGCCCCATAAACAGCAGCCGGGATTGTTATTTTCTAGTCCTCTGTGAAGAGCAGGGCTGAAGAGCACTGCTTTATCATAAAGAACTTCCAGCCTTACTGGAAATTCAACCTCAGAAGAGTGCTTGAAAACTCAGAGGCAGCTCCACAAGGAAGCGTTTCTAGGCTGACACCAACGGGAAGATTTAGGAAGATAATAGGGCTTTTTGGATAATGGCAAGCCATAATCATGAGGATGTGGGAAAAGGCAATGAATTCTATTTTTAGAAGAGGAAAAAACACCCCATTATCTGGGAGTGGTGGAAAATTCATAAAAACTGCGCAGGGGGACCCATCTGGGAGGAATCCAAGGACCAGGCATTGGTGACTGAACCTGAGCAACTGGAAACAGGCAGGGACTGGCAAGTTGTCACAGGGTATTTCAGGAAAGTGGACCTGGCTGGGGCCTGTGGGTCAGATGGGCTGGGAGGGTCGTGTCCGGGGAGGTTCTACCTGAGGCGGGAAGTGTGTGGTTCACCCCAGACCTGTGCTAAGAGGACAGACAGGGAATGGAGGCAGGGAGAGGTGCACTGGAGGAAAAACTGGCAGACCTCCACTGGTGTGGAAACACTGGATCTAACTACAAGGGATTTGGGGGCTGCTGGGTCTGACGCCCAGTTCTGCCACTCAGTAGTCATGGTGCACTGATTCACTGCAAACTCAGCTTCCCTGTGAAAATGTAACTAAAGAATACTTATTTCGCATGGACTTAGGCGAGGCTTTTCACAAAGCAGGCAAAAACGGTGGCTGTTTTGGTGGCATTTGGAGACATGATAAAAGAGGAAGGAAACACGGGAGGCGGAGATCAGAGGTCCTGCACCTGGCCCCTAAACCGCTGGCTGAGACCATGGTCGATACTCAGTTCTTTCTTTCATATTTTATTAATATTTAATGTCAGTCAATGTCAACACCCGTTAGACACACCAAGGGAACACAACGGAGACATGCTCGCTGTAGCCCTGTATGACCTTTCAAACCTACTTCCAGCTCTTCATGAACGCGTCTTTCCAAAATTGTAAGCCTGAAGGAAAGTGGGTGGTTTTGTTTCATTTAAGTCAAATACCAAGTTGCTTTTAAAAAATCTTTTAATTATTATTATTTTTTTTTTTATGTGTATGAGTGTTTTGCCTGCATGTATCTAAGTACGCCCATGTCATGCAATGCTCGTGGAGGTCAGAAGACGGTGTCAGATTCCCTGGAACTGGAGTTACAAATGGCTGTTAGCTGCCATGTGGGTGCTGAGGATAGAACCCAGGTTCTCTGAAAAAGCAGCCGATGCTCTTAACCACTGAGCCATCTCTCCAGCCCCTGCAAGTTGCTTTAAAACAAAAAAAAATAGAAAACTGAAGGTTAATACTTCTGCCTTATTTCATAAGAGGGAGGAAAAAGATGCACATTATGCTGGTGATTACCTGCCCATTTTAAGCCCTGTCAGCAACACAAAGGCCTGAACTGAGGCTAAATCCAATGCACATTATCCCTATAAGCTCCTGCCTTGACTCAAGGGGCTGGAAAGGCGCTCTGCAGGTTGCAGGAGGTTCGTGGTAGGTTTGAAAATTTTAAAGAAGAACCCTATTGTCTCAGGTAGGTATGTTCCAAAGGATCTAAAAACAGTGTACTTTTGTTTTAGTTCCTGGAAAATGTTTCTCCATTTCCCACGTTTCCCAAAGTCCACCCTGAAAAATACATATTCCAGAGAGGATCTGTTCGAGGTTTGACCTGGGGAGTCCGGAATGAGGCGCTAAGGAAGTGGGGAACGTGGGGAAATTCTTAGTACGCCTTTTTGATCCTTGAAAACCATCCTTGCAGGCCTCGAGCATACATGCCTTTGCCTCCCCATTAAGCTCACGGTATTTGGAAACAGCGTTTTGAGAAAAGCCACATAATCAAAGGAGATCAGGCAAATGCCCTACTACTAATCAGTGCCAGTAACTGGCCCTCATGGTAACTGGATACAAAGACTTCAGATGACTCAAGCACACACCAGGAGAGAAGTCCTGGGACAACTTCCCTAAGTTAGATGAAGCATATTCTCTAAGGACCCTGTAGCCCACCCAGACTCTGCAATACCAGAGCAGCTACCCTTTATCCCCCTATCTCCTATCTTTTACTTAAGCAACTGACAAAAACTATAAGATTAGCTTATAATAGCCAGTGTTGCTTCCTTACTGAATCAAGTCCAGAATCAGTGATTGTTTGGATTACATAGGAAATCAATAACTTCCCAGGTCTTTTGGATAGGGGGCATTGGAAAAGCCATGTCTCAAAGATGCATGGCACAGGAGAATTGCTACTGTTCATCAGAGAAAAAAAATCTGTTCACCCCAGGCAGAAGTTCCACAGGCACTTGTGATTTGAAATTATGCCCAAGAGCACAGATTTAGGGGCTTTTGTGTGGAGGACTCTGTATAACCCATAAGATCCATGTGACCTTGAACAAGCAGCAGCATCTGAGTCCTTCTTTCTAGTCTCTGAAATGGAACCACTATCTACCCCATTGGGTCAACTGTTTTAGTAGGAGGCACCCTCCTCTGGACCTACTGAACAGCCATCCTGAACATAGCAGACTGGCCACTTAGGTGACCCAATATTGTCACTTTAAGAAGTGGAAGCTATAAATTGTCTAGACAAGTGAAAAGACAAACATCTTAAAGTGATGGGGCCAGAGAAGTACTGGAGTGGCTCGCTTTGGTTTATCTTCATCATGACAGAGGGGACCATAGGGAGCTATGGGCTTTGGGTTTAGTGAAGGGACACAGGCTGGACTGAAACGCTCAATCCAGGGATGCTCTGGCTATTTCTCCATTTAACTAAAGAGCAGCTATTCCCTGAAATTTCAATAGAAATGACTTCAATGTCACCTGAACCTGGTGTCATATTTTGATGCAAGGAAGAGGATAGATAGGGTCATACTAATATGAAACCTTATTATTCCCTTTTATTTTGAGTTAATTTTGTAACTTTTAAAACAAATTGATCATTATGCCTAATTTTTAAAATATAGTAGCCCAACAGTATTCATGGTATTTTGACAATAAACTCCCTATTATGTCTGTGGTTATGTCCCTAATTTTTCTTTCCAATGAAGCAGTTTGTGTCTTCTCTACTTCTCTCTCACACAAGTGGGATAAAGGGTAGACTTTGAATTCCAGCAGTCCTTTTTCTGATGACGGACTCCTCGCTGGCCAATGACTAGGGTCTGACTAGCACTGTCCAGTGCTAATGCATTAACTACCCACCCTACGTGGCCACTGAGTTCCTTGGAAAATGACTTGTGTTATCAAGGAACTGAATTTTGGTTGCTATTAAATTTTAGTGACTTCTAATTTAGGCTTCTGTAGCTAGTGGGCACCATGATAGACAGTGCAAGCTCAGCATAGTCTTTTCAGATTTATCTTTTGTTTCGGGGGAATCATCTCTTGTTATTGCTACTGTTTTCTACTTTGTTTTCTTTTGCCTTTGCTTTTTATTTATTTGTACATAAAGCCTTCCTTCTTCTTACCTGTGTTTACTCTCACTGTTTCTACGAAGACCAGGCATTAACCAAGGAACAGACTACAGCAGGGTTCTGTCAGACCCTAGAATCCCTTCCTCCCCAGAGTCAAGTCCTCAGGCTCTATGGGAAAAGGCCTGTGGAAAAGTGATTGAAAAGAGAAGATGGAAAGCCACAGGCTCCCAGAGGAAAGCAGGCCAGGACCTGGCTGTGGAGCTGGGCAATCCTTCCCAGAATGAATTAGCTGAATCTGCCATGACAAGGAAATGGACATGTCCGAGGAACAGGCTGTGGACTTGAACTCCCATGTAACTGGATTCATCCTGGAGGAGGGAAGCCTCTGACATATGGTGCTTTGTAAAGTGTCGCAACAGCCTACTGAAATCTGGACGCCATGGTCTGTTTTCTATGTGGGGAATTTTTAATATAAATCAGGTGGTCAGCTCTCTAGGGATCTCTGCCACTTGGGACAGAAACACCAGGAAGAAAAGAGATGAACTCCCACAAATGGACTTGTGGAGGGAGGTGGTGTTCAGGTACTCAGCGGACGGCCCTCCATGAGACAAGAATCCATTGATCTCCCAGGCTTCATGTCAATGTACAATCTACATCTTGAGGCTTGGTATTGGGGGTGGGGTTTGTGGGGATGGACTGAAGCCATGGTTCTCAGAGACAGAAGTCCTGGGTGATGAACTCTGAAAGGCTCAGGCTGCTTTTGCTTTGATAGTTAGGCGTGGGATGGTGTTAGGATGCTTATTTTAAAAAGGCCTTGAAAACCCCAGAAGCAATAGGAAACAACTCAAAGCACACTGAAACTTACAATGATGTGGGGAGCACTTTTAAGTTAAGTTTTTACTAGAGTTGTTTACAGCTTCTGATAATATCTGTTGCTTCTTGTTACTTTGGGATTGTATTCTAAATGGATAAAGAATCTTAAGCACATATATAATTTATGCCCAGAAAAACACCAGCTGTTTCTTGATCATTTGTCATTAAATGACAAACTGCAGAGCTGGACACTCTGCCAGGGCCTGGGCTCACAATGGTAAACCTGGAAGATCAGGTGCTCTGCTGTTCTACTGAACACAGGAACGTATGTTGACAAATAAGTAACACAATTCCTATGGTGACAAGAACTATCAAGAGCTCAAAATAGTGGATGGTGACAGAGAGGACCTGAAGTATGAGGGGGACCCTGTGTGGATGTGCTCTAGCCAGGCACAACAGCAGTTAAGCTACAGGGCACAGGTGCCACAGGCTCAGAGATTCTGGGTTGGCAGGAGCAGAAAGCAGGTTGGAAGTCAGGACTGGGTGAACCAGGCACGGTGGTATGACAGGAGGGCAGAGGCATATGAGGGCCCAGCTAGAAGGGCCCTGGCAAGTCAGGGTAAGGATTGTGGATTACTTAAAAGTTCATGAACTATGTGAAGGCACTTTCCTTGAGATTGTTGGCACTGAAGACAATTTTTCTGACTCTCCAAGGAGAACAGACCCTGATTGGTCAGGGCAAGTGTTCCTCAGAGAAAGGGCAGATTAAACTGGTATCTTTTGTTCAATAAGCTGGAGAAGTCAAGTTCTTCCATGCACTCCCTGTGGATCCCTAACTCTCAAAGTCATTGTCATAGAGGCCTCACAGAGCACAATGTGGGCACATACACAACTTGGGTAGGCCCAACCCCCTTGAAACTATCACTACTTCTGTCTCTGGGTTTAATACAAGGGTTGTTTTTGTTTTGTTTTGTTTTGTTTCTCCTGTCACTGGGAAAAGTACATAAAAATAGGTGTGCCACTTGAACATTAAATAGAGAATAAATACCCAGAGCAGCTGGACTGTGATCTAGATAAGACTGGAGAATCTAAGAGTGGGAAGTCACGTAACTCAAAATAAGAAAGAATCATGGCAGTAATGATTGGTTTGGAAAAAAAAATAGATGGAAAGAATTTGAAAGGTAACAGCTTCCAGATGGTCCTTCTGGTGAAGATAGCTATATATAGAGACAGAGGGGCTAATTAGTTCCTGGGCCGAGGCCCCAGTTTCTGTTAAGTGAGTGATTGTCTTATGGTGGTTTAGTTCAATACATACCACATCGTGAGTAAATTAAGTATTTGAGGTTATTTTTTTCTCAAGCAATGGGAATTGCCCAACCTTAATATAATTAATTAAGAGTCAATGAATGTTTAATTTAGTTCTGGTGCTTGTACCAGCAATACAATGGGCTCTTTGTCTTGGCCCAAGTTCCTAAATATTAGGGAAAGGGAGAGGGCTGAAAAAGAGCAAGGGTTAGTCAATAGCTTTCTCCCAAATGCTCTGATGTGCAAGTTGGCTTCCCAATGTAACTGCCAATTCAGAGAAACCCAAGAGATTGCTTTAGAAGGAGGAAAGATATTACCTCACGCCTCTGGGTTAGCACCAAAAGTTACAAGCTACTCTTGCAACCGCCCTCTTCAAACTCCAGCTCTGCCAACCAAATGGATCATCTTTACAGTGCATGCGTCACTAAACTCTCACTTGGTGTCATCTTATTTTTGAATCATAAGTTGCCACAAGAAGATTGAGAACATTGAAGAGGTAGAAGAGCCGTCGGAATCATCTTTCTAGGATGCTGTAATTAAATGGACAGCTTTTGGCCAGTCACCAACCATCACTTGACAGGTGACTAGACAAAGATGTATGGGTTTTTTTTTTTTTTATTTACACCACTGACTCCTGAGAGAACTCTATGAAAAAGAAGCAACAGGAAAAAGTGCTTCTTTTTACAGTGACTACTGTGTGTCCACCCTGTGCACAGTGTTCTGCTGACAGTTGAGTAGCCAGTGTTCTACCACTCCCCATGGAGCACACACAGACGCTACTGCCTGATATATTAAGATCCTTATCTAAGGTCTCACGGCCAGTAAATGGAAGAACTGGGATCAGAACCAGAGATGCTCGGATCTTGTGGTCTGCACTAACGGGTACTCACACCTGAGATTGTGCTGAGTTACTCTCTAAACAAATGCTTACCAGGTGGATGAACTAGAAAGACTGCCAAACAGCTGTCTCACTTTATGCACACCAGTGGAGGAAGGCTAGATTCTTTACCCAAAGGAAAAGTGCATACTAGGTGACCTTTTCCATGTCAACCTATAGAGCTGCTAAGGGATAAGGATAACCCATAGATAAGTGGGCATTGGCTTCCCATCTCTGTCAAGTTGGAATGAAAACTAGCTGGCAAGAGAAGGGAAGAAAGGAGACCCAGGGTGTAGATCATGAGGTTTAAGTCATCCCTCCCCAGGCCCCTGGAATCTGGTCTTAATTCACTGCTGGGAAGATGTGATTCTTTGGGAGGTCAGGTGAAAGGAAAGACAGGAGGTGAAGCCTGTTGGCCCAAACTCTCAGCTTTCTGTTCTCATAGTAGAAGCTCAAGGACTCCTGGCTTGGCCCAGGGTTAAATACCTTTTATCTTTACCCCATTTTGTAGGGGTTTAGCAGCTTAAGGTGACTGCAAGTCTAACCTAGAACTTTAAAACAACTCAAAAGAAAATGTAACTCATCAAAATGGATGTTATATCATGGGTTTTAGAGGTGGTAAGATTCTTGAGGATAGTTTAGATAATTCTTAGGGATGATATCATTTTCCTCCTTATTAATATTAACTTGCGGCTAAGATCTTCAATACAATTCTTTAGAAAAAAAAGAATACTTTGAGAAGAAGTACTCTTCTTTGGTTAGTTTCAATTTCCCACTGGTTAAACAGCTTAGGAGGTATCCCAGGTGAGTGACCAACATTAGAACATAATTATCTAAATTCTTAGCACATGATCTTCTGATTTTATTATTTCGTCCCTATGTTTTCTGCATATCCACTAATGGTCCATCTGTTCATCTCTCCATCAAATCCAGAGAGAGAATCCTCACTGCCTACCACCTGCTAGGCAATGAAACGTGCAAAGTAACATCCCAATGAGGGATACTTTGCCTGGCTTACAGAAACACTCAATAAACGCTTGTTAAAGAGATTCACAAAGGCACCAAGATAATGCGTTCCAGGGAAGGCAGTGATGAGCTGGTAACACTTCAACAACCTCAAGGGTGCCTAGTGTGGAGAAGGCATGCCTTAACATCAATCAAATGAATGAAGGATGAAAGAGTGAACAGAAGATCAGAAGGGAATCTAGCCAGGTCCAACTGCTGGGCTTTACAGGACACAAAGTGAGATGACTCCCTTACATGGTCCTATCAAGGGGTCTCATCTTAGTTCAGGGGCTGTGATCTCAAGACTCTGGGATCAGAAGGACCTGTACTGGAACCTTGTTCTGGGACCTAATTATCATACATCCTTGGCCAAGTTATTTGTCTTTCTAAGGGGTCAGAATGAATAAAAACCTCCCTCTCTAAATTGCTGGGAATGTTAGAAGTTGGTAAAGTAAAATACTGAAGAAATGCAAGCAAATCCTACCAGGAATTCCTGTACAGTCTAACTAAAAGCCTCTTTCCATCTATCCATCCATCTCTACTTCCTATTTACCAGACATTATCTCAGCACTCGAGAAATGTCAACACACTCAATTCTCATAATAACCCTGTGAGTCAGGTATTGTTATCTCCCATTCTGCAGATAAGGAAAACGGGAGCAAAGAGAGTAAACAGCTTTCCAGAGTCACAGGCTAGGGAGGGGTGGAGCATGGATTTCCACACTGCAATCTGGTCATTATCTGTGCGCTAACCTCTGTGATGTGCTGCCTGCCAAGAGTGAAAGGAGGCTTACTTCTTTCCCCTGAAAACATGAACCATGTTTTCATCACTATGCCAATATGGCTCAAAACTCAGGGATGGTATCTTATGTGAGAGAATACATTTTAAAGAAAAAATGTGATTGTCAAAATGGTCATATTGACATGACTGTCACCCTGGTAAGGTGGAACTGAACCCAAGCAAATGGGACACCAGTGTCTAGACTCTCGCTCCTTCCCCACCCAATGCCACCAAGCTGTGTGATTTCTCTACCCACGACGCAGCTGAGTGAGTCTGGAACACTGACGTAATCAGAGGAAAGCACAAAATGTTCAGACATCTGGGGTGGCATTTCTTACACTGCAAGACTTGACCACTGCCTCCTGCACCATCTTCAGACCCTCATTAGCGGTCTCTAATTCTCTGTTATCATAATCATATTTATAGTGAGAATAAAACATTTTTCATGCATTAGCAGAAGCCAGAATTTTTATATGATCTCATTTAATTTGTAGCAACCCAATGAATTAGGTATTCATGCTTTCAATGGTTTAAAAACGATGTATAGCAAATGTCTTTCATTCCTCTGCCTAGCCCTTCCTTCCAACCCTGACATATCACAAAGCTAAGCAAAAAACAAAAAAATGTTGAGCCCACCCTCTTGGAGATTAATCAACTAAATTTCACAGGGGTAACAAGACAAACAAAGTCTGGGGTTCGAAGAAGAGATCATGGTGGTGTAAGAGCTTGTAGCCAAGGGATCTGCTCGGATCAGGTACAAGGGAATTTTCCCTGAGGAAACAGAGGTAGCAAGACTTTGGAGCCAAGGAGTAAAGGAGAAGCAGCACTGAATGGAAAGATTTGAGCAATAGGAAGAGCAGAGGCACAGGCTCCTTGGTAAGGAGGATCCTGAGACCCTCTGGGCTTATCCCTGCCTTGTCAGGGGGGGTGGTACCCACCCAGGCTACTCTTCCCAATGCACCGTTCTGCTGCCCTTCATAGAGCATGAAGTTCATGATCCCCTCAAGAAGACAATTTTATTAACGATGGATGAAACATTATAGAATGGCAAAAACATATCAGAAATACAATGACTCTTTTGTTCCCTAATGTATTTGTCACACTAAATCTACATGTTTGAAAAGTAATCGACTTCACTAGATTTATCCACTGATCAGCAGAGTGGAGAGGCAGGCACATATGGGGGAACTTATAAACTAACTGTATGTCCCTTGCTTACAGAGTTTCTCAACAGTGGAAACCACTGGCTGGCATATCTCTCTCTCCACTGGGCTGTGAGCTTAATAGGTCAGCTCTTTATTGCAGTACCTGTATTTAATATAACCAGTACCGACAGTGCAGATATATACATAACTCCTCAGTGGCCTGCCATATGTTCAGCAAATTTTAATTGTGTGCTATATGCCAGGAACTAGTTTAGCCCCTGAAGCTGATGAAGAAAATTGGTAGTTTGTCTACACAGAACTTACAATCTACCAAGTCCAGAAAAATTTAATGCGTTTTTTCCTCTTATATTTAATTGAAGAGAACAATTATATTTTGGGGGATGCTGTCCCGGATTCTTTTTAATAAATATGAAAATGGCTCCAATGTCTGCCCCTCCAGTCCTCTTTATCATTGGGACATTACAATGCCTGGCAGTTAAAGATCCAGGGTGAGAAACACGTGTGTTCTGCCACCTCCCACACTGCCTTCTAGAAGCTCCATTTTTGTCCTGAAGCCTGGGAACTTACACTCTCAGGAGTGCTGCAGATGCTGTGAGTTTGTCAGCTGAGGCCTCTCTGCATTGGGTCAGCTCAGCACAAAGGGATTGGGTATGTGCCTTTGCTGCAGATCTGCAAAGGTTATGATCTAGAGGGTGGACTGCCCAGGCACAAAAGACCAGCTTGCTCCCTTCTATGACCCTACCTGAATTCTACCAATCAAACACTGTCAGTCCTGATCTAACCCTGGCTGAGAGTCACTGGTGAGATGTAATTGTGACAAGCCATTCGGAATCTCTTTGGGGAAAAAAAAAATTAGTAAAAGCCAGCATTCTTCTTTGGGAATGAATGAGCCTGATAAAAATGTCTAGAGGGGAAGAAGCCTAATCAGCTCCTGTGAGAACCTGTCAGTAGAACTTCTACTTAGACAGTAAGATTAAACAATCCTCAAAAACTGTCTTTCAAGGAAGTATGGTCCCTTCTGCTAAGAAACTCTGCCTTGAGTTTATCTTGTGGAAACGCCAGCAAAGCCATGTCTTCTAGAAGGAGCTTTAAGGGATAATGCAATCTTGCTCTGCAGTGGCTCCTTTGTAACCTGCTGAAGCAGTTCTACCCTCTGGTACCAGAGAGCTCTCAAGGGCGATCCTGCCTGGCTTTATTATTTCTTTCTTCTAAGCATCCTTTTGGACCTCTTATCCAGATAATCACTCACTGATTATTTTAAAGGTATGCTAATATTTAGACAAATCCTTCTAGATCTCTGTCAAGTTGGAACAGGAAATGCTTTATGTCATTTTAATGTTTATCAACATTAGTGGTGAAATCATATCATTATGAGGGAAAACATTTTCAGATGATTTTTTTGATATGGTTTCAAGTAATTAGAACGTGAGGTCAGGACCACATACAGAGGGGAATCATCTCAGCGCAGCGGAGCTCTGCCAAAGAAGTAGCAATATGGCTAACCCGGCACAAAAGAGCAACGTTCCCATCACAGATGTTTCTTTATAAAGATAGTTCTTTTCAATGTTTTCATCTTTTCTCATTCTCACAGTTCTCTCTACTAATTAGGGAGGGGTGGGATAAGGTAAACATGACTACGGTGTGGAAGGCAAGATTAGCCTTGTAGGATTTGGGGACTGACAGGCTTGGTTTTAGTCTTTATTTTGGCCTTTGCCACCAATGACCTTGGGCATATTAGAGTCCATTTGGCCATTTGCAAAATGAGTACAAACATCACCACGCTAAGGCCTTGGCACTTGATCTCAAGCACCACACTTGCGATACTGTGGGCCTCCCCCAGCATATAGTACATCTTGGTGATCCGGAATCATTTTCTTCAATGAATGAATGGATCCACAGATGCACCTATTCCCAGTCAGGATTTTGCAAGCTTCTTCTGTGAGGGGCCAGCAAGTAAATACTTTAAGCTTGGTTGGCCATATGGTTTCCATCACGACTACTTAACTCTGTGATGTTGCATGAACCCGACCACAGAAAACAAACGAATGGGAGTGGCTGGGCTCCAATAAAACTTTATTTACAAAAACAGGCAGGCAGGGGACTAGACTTGCCCTGCAGGTCATAGTTCTAAAGGCTTAGCTTGCTAAAAACAAAGCAGATCTGGCTCTCAAACTGAATGCTCAGTGATGACTTATAGGCTCAGTGTTGGACCAAATCGATCAAAGAGAAATGAGGAGGCAAGAGGCCAGTCTCCTCCAGGTTCCCTCCCGACATTCCCCATGTCCCACCACCCCCCCTGGTATAATAGGAATGTCAACCATTCCAACTTCCAGTCCCTCTCCTGGAGACTCACCCACACTGTAAGTTAGCCTGTTGTCTACCTAGTTCCTTCTAGAGACCAGAGCTGTGGCTAAGGCCTTGGCAGGCCAGAGGATTTCCTGGAATGTTCTCCTTTTCCTAGTCAAATCAGGGACAGCCCTCCTTGCCCTGATCCTCAGAGAAGGAAAAGGAAGTTTCTTGTCCATGTGTAGGCAGAAAAATGGAACTGAAATCCCTTCTCACACATGCTTTCCTCTGCGGAATATAGACTTGCACTGTGGGAGAAGGAAAGGCTTGAAGGAAGGCTGCTGCAAGGACTCCTTGTAGGCACAGCACCTCCACCCTGGTAGAGACACTGCAGGAACCGGCCCTGTCTAGAGAGAGAGGCAGAGCTCAGAAAGCAAACAGGGCTTCGCCCCACATGCATACTAAGAACAGGGACTGACACCCAAGCTCTTCTGACCAACTCCAAAGGCCAGATTATTACAATCTACACTTTGACCATAGGTATAAATGATACCGCTAACCCAGTCTGTGGCCAGACATTCAAATTTCATACAATTTGCAAGCATTTTTGCTCATTCATGTATTTACTCTGTGGGGAGTAAAGTCTCCTACTAGAATATAAACTCAAAGGAAACTGATCTCAGCATCCATTACTGTACCTGCTACATCCTAGATATTTATCATGTATCTGTAGAATGAGATTTTAGACATCAGTAAAGGTGCTAGGTGAAGAATTCGGTATATATCATCTCTAACTCCACAAGTCGGTTACGGTTAATTTCCCCAATTTAGTAATGATAAAACTAAGGTTCATAAAGACTAACTCTTGTAGTGCAAGGTCAAAAAGCTAATAAATGGCAAAAGCAATAACTGAACTCAATCCTGTCAGGCTCTTAACCTAGCTTCTTTTCAGTCCACTCAGTTCCCCACACACAATGATTCCCCTTGTCCCAACCCAGACAGTGACCCCATTGGCCTTGCCCCTTCCACAACAAAAAGTGACCATGACTGTTCCTAGTGTCTAGGAACTGCCCTCACCTATAAAAACCAGGATAATTTTCCACTGTTAACATACATCCTAGCCTCCTCCACGGGTTTTTTGTCTTGTTTTGTTTTGTTTTTTTTGTAGGAACTCACCCCGTTTGTGGCATTCATTAAGTTGTTAAAAGCACAGTTAGCCTTTTCTCCATTTTCCATGACTTCTCATGGAGTTCTCTCTTGGAGGAGGCACAAGGAGCTCATAACTTTTCAATGGATTATGAAAGTTATTCCCCCAGGGGCTCAGCAAAGCAGTCATCGCTGCACATAGCCTTGGCATTACGTCAGTGAAGCCAGTTCTTCCTGGGCTAATGGTGGCTCTTAATAACGTTATTGGAATTATTATTACCTTCAATTAAAAGGTTGCCCATGAGTGACTTACTACTTTAGAAAGATTCCCTAAAGAGCCACGATAGAATTTGAAATCTTTTTCCAAAGGGCAGGAACCAGAATCCTTTCCCATCCCCCAGAAAATATATTAATTAATAGATACACAGCATTCAAATACTTTTATGTTGTTGGCTAGTTACCAGGTTTTTAAATTGGCTTCCTTAAGGGTGGATATGGCTGGCTAATCACTACAACTTTGTTCTATGAAAACTTTGGGAAAACTTTAAACATTTTCCTTCACATTTATTCACCAAGGTATATTAGGATAGTATTAATAGTAGGGTTGCTACCTTCACAGGATGAAGCCTCTGATCCTGCTGGAGATGGTGAGCAGCGTAGGGCTGGGGTTCTATGACTAGATGATGAGTGGTCCCTGGTGACAGCACTACCTACTTCCTCTCTCTTGACAACACCTTGTAAGCCAGGGACACCGCTCACAGCTTTCAAAGCTCAACTGCATCTAGTGTTTGCAACCAGAGGGAGTTCCTGAAGGGAAAAGCAGGAACACACAGGTAGACCAAAAGAACGCTTCACTGTGACCAGAGTCTGACATTCAGATGCCATAGAAAGAGCTCACCAAGCTAGGAAGATGATGTCCAGGTGGCAGGAGGAGATGACCACCTTCATTCACTGTGAGAGCAAGGGTTAGCATGCCCTCAGGCCTAGGCACTAAGAGAAAGGTTATCTCATGGGCACAGAAATGAATCTAGGGGATGCAAGTATAGAACTCTAGGGAATAGAATCTCTGAGGTCAGGAAAACCCAGAGCTGAGAGAGCCTTAGGATTCACAGACAGGAGAGAAAGCACAAGCTGGGGGCCAGAGTTGAAAACACTGGGACACTGGCTCATGATAGAAAATGTAAGGAAAAGGTGTTCGTTCTATGAAAAACTTAATGAAAGACTGAGTCAGACTTAACATCTTGCCTGGCCCAGAGCTCTGTCTACTTAAATCTACATCAGTCAAGAAAGAGTGTGAACAGCAGCTATGCTAACTCTGACTCTTACAGAAAAACTTTCCCTTATTTTTAATCTCACTTAAACCACTTGTATGACTAATGGTATTTTTGTTTCTGCGGGCTTTGGAGCTGAATATATGTATATGTGTGTATACATATATATATGTATGTATATGTATATACATATATATATATATATATATATACACATATACATGGGACATGCACACATGTTCAACTTTTGTTTCCAACGGGATGACTTTCTTTAAGCCCTGGGTTGCCAGTGAATTCACCCAGAGTGGGAAGCGGATGGAGGGATGGGGTAGTGCAGCCCACCAGATATCACTCCTGGATCCAGGAGGCTCAGAGCCCAGGAGGGTGTGTTAAATCCTCAGGAAGCAACTTTATGAAGGCCTCTGGCAAACCCCGCATTGCTTGATGTGAAAAATGCTATATTACACAGGTCCTGTGGCTACATTTCTTACACCCTCTTATTCCCAAGGCTGGATTGGAGCAACTATGCCTTCACCGCTTTTTACACTTCCCACCCAGAGGTGACCCCCTTAGCTTTCCTGGTTCCCCATCAGCCGTTTCCTGGTTCACATGTCTTTGACAAGGAATGAGGTACCAGGATTGCAACAAGGCTCTGGCTCTAGGAATGACTTTGCAACCTGGCTCTACTGAAGCTTTTCCCTGTCCTGGATACACATCACCATTCTTTCTGTGCACCTTCTGAAGGCCCTGCCTAAACCACAGCCTTGAAGCAGGAACCCACAAGCAGCTTGATCTGCCCTGACTTGTCGAGTTCAATGCACTGAGTCCAGACTCCTGCTTCAGGCAAGAACATCCACAAGGCTGGCTGGTGATGTGAGGCATGTGATCTCGTTCTGAGAAAACCCAAAGAGCTACTTCCTCCCTAGAGACCGAAAAGAAAGATTCCAAGAAACGGACCACATTGACAAGGTTGAGGACATGTACGGGCTACAGCCAGAGCCTGACAGGTGGAGAAAGTCAGATGAGGCAGAACTGAAAAATACGTACAAAGTTTCTGAATTCCAGCTCTCCACTCTCTGCACTCAGCACAGCTGTGCATGGTGGCCTTCAGCTCCGTGACTGACCCCTTGCAGGCTTTCCACAGGCCCCTGCAGGGGATTTTTTTTTTTTTTTGGCCTGCTCACAATTGGTACTGATCACAATTGGTACCTTGATGCTCCTTTGGGGACTCTGAAGTTTTAGACTCTAGGCAGAGAACAAGTTGACATGAAGCAGGCCAAGCCAATTAACGTTTTCTACTTCTTGGCCTCAATGACTAGTTCAGGGATGGGAATGTGACAAAAGTCAAAGCAATGAGACTCCATCTGGGGGGCTGTTAAACCACTGAGAGAGAAAGGCTTCCATCCTTCTGGGGTGTCCACACTGACATGGACTCATCGGGGGCTTCCAGCAGCTGTTGACTATCTTATGGTAAATTTGATGAGTCTACTAGAGAATGAAGGTCTTATGGGCAATGATCCCAAGAGCCAGAGTCCTAACGACACTTTTTAAAGTCCCTGGACACAGCCTCCATGAAGCCATCAGACACTGGCTTTTTAGATATAGGACTCAAAATACTTCTTTCTTCCCTTTTAATAACAGTTTGAAGAGGTGCAGGAGTACTTTCAGATGGCGACAGAGTTTCCAGTCCCCTGCAGAGCAGGCATAGTCCTTCTCCACCCCTTCCCACTTTGCCTCCAGCACTTTTCTTGTGATGAAAAAAGCATTAGACTAGAGGAGCGCGGTCCTTCTTACTCAGTGCCTCCACCGGCTGCACTCATCGTGGAGTCAGTCATTCAGCTCTCAGTCCACTTCAAGTCCTCTCAAATGTCTTCTCACAGCAGTGTGACCATAAGGGTTAATGTATGCGGGTTTGGGGTGCTTTTGTTTTGCAGTCTTTGTCTATTTCAGCTTTGGAGTCATCTTGCCTCCACCTCCAGAGAGTAGAAATTAGATATGCATGTCACCACGCCCAACTGAGGAATATTTAATGTTGGCCAACAGATATAGGGCTCAACATTGATCCCACTCAAATCCCAAAGGCTAGAACCCAGTTGCATAGTAGGGACATACAATGTTTCCTTCTCTGGCAGGAGAACCATCTTAGGTGAGTGGGTGCATTCTAGAGTGCTCACACACACTTGCACGCTGCAGCCTCCATTTTTTGGTTGACTAAGTAATGGGGCTATTAGAGTGATGGTTTGTGGGCAATTCAGGCATTCCTCTTTACGCTTCCCACAGAGGCAGCACATGGCATGTGAGAAGCCACATTCCTTTGTCATCTGCCAATGATACCTTCCTTTTCACAAAATTTACAAGACTAATCATCCATCCCTTCATTCAGAATTCTCCCTTTTAAAAAAAAATTATCGTGTGTGTGTGTGTGTGTGTGTGTGTGTGTGTGTGTCTGTTCATATGCATTGTGGGTACCTGCAGAGGACAGAAGAGGGCGTTGGACTCCTTGGAGCTTGAGTTACTGGTAGTTGTGAGTGACCCAAAGTGGTTGATTGGGACTAAACTCCAGTATTCTGAAAGAGCAGCAATTGCTCTTAACTGCTGAGTCATCTCTCTAGCCCCTTACTCAGAAGTCTCTCTCATGCCATCCAATCACGTTTTCTCCAAAAACTACACTCTGCTATTCCTAGGTCAACTCAAAGACTGACAAATATCCCCTCAGATGGGATGAAGAAAGGAGAAGAGAGAATAGATCTTGAACTTAGATTTTTCTAGCTTTAATTTGAGGACTAAGTAGCTCAGAAATAGGAGCAATATTTTCCTTGACTGGGAAAACTGTTTTGAAACATTGCAGTTTGTGGGTGCATTTATTTGCCTCGAAGGGACAATTATGAAATCTTATTACTTCACTTACCCAGGCTTATATTTTCATGAGCAAATATGGCTCATGAAGTCTACTCTTGCAAGTTTTGGACTGAAGGAGTGGCCGGTCAGCTTGGAGAACCTTCTCCGTGGGGCTACCTGTGTTGACAGGTGGGGCTCTGGGACAGATCTTTATAAGATCAAGTGCAGGCTGAACAAGAACTTCCATCTTTCAGAGAGCACAAGCCATGCCTCATTGACAGAGCTTTCTGGCTGTTTCCTTCCATCTCTGGGTATCTTTCAGTCATAGATTAAGCCTTTAAGTCTCTCGTTTTGATTTAATTCTAATGTCTTGTTTTGTTTTCTTTTGCCTGAGTGAACTTTGTCTTGTGAAGTCAAATTTTCAATTTTTCCTTAAGTTCACGTTAGGTCAACACAAAGAATAAAACTAGATGTAAATTTATACCATAAACTATCTTTTCAGCAGGATCAAGGTGATTTGTTTAGAGGAATATTTTGAAAGAGTTAGAATGTAATTGTAAAAACAGAATTAGCAATCATGAAACTTATGTAATTTTTTAAAAGACAAGGAAAGAAATCAGATAATGGTTCCTTGAATACTATTTAATATTGATATTCACTTAATTGTTGAGAAGGTTTTTTAGGATCTTAGTCTGCCTCAAGAAAATCATGAGCATCAGCTTTCCTTGTGTGGATTCAGAATTCTGGCCAGTGCAAGGCTAGGTAAAAGAGCGTCTCACCCTCTTCAAGGGTGTGGTTCTGTTTTCAAAGGCCTCGCTATTGTATCACTGTGATGAAATTGCCTGGAAGTGAAAGAAGTTGCATGCAAGTCCCTTCTTAGTGCCACAGGCTGGACCAGTGACTCTTGGTGCTTTAGTTTCCCATCTTTAAAACTGGGTCACTGCCAGGAACAACAATAACAATAAAGAGATAAAAACATATAAAAGATCAGCATATAATGTATATACATTATATATACATAATACATTTATACATTCAAATGAGATATGCACAATAAATAAAAGGGACACGTGTGTGAGTTGGAATAGCTCCGAGATTATTACACTTATCTAGTATCTTTGATGAGTGGATAGATACCAAGTGTGTAAAGTCCTTGACATTCACTTTGTCTTTGTGCCCTTTTGTGGAGGGGGGGGTCTCACTATGTAGCCTTGACTAGCTTGGAACAGTCTATGTAGATAAGGCTGGACTCCAACACACATAGATCCTCCCTTCTCTGTTTGTGCCTTCTTAAAGGTTAAAGAAAAACTCAGTTATCACCATGTTTTTCATTCTAGAAGTCCTTCTAGGATGATTAGGCACGGCCATCACAAGAAAGACAGCTCACATATGGCCACCACCCATAATTCAGGAATTTTCTCACCTTGGCAGGCAGAGTGAGAACCTCTCCCTTCAATAGACAAGGTTTTCCTTATCAGAGGAACACTGGGACCTGGAAGAGAGCACTGCCACCTTAACAGGGATCAAAGTGTCACAGTAATGAATGTGAGACACACTTGGGATTTCATCTATGAAAATAAGACTAAATTGTATGAAATGAGTATACATACTTTTTTTACATAACATTTAGAATATAACTTCTGTAATTCCCTAGTCTTATAAGGAAAAAAAGGATGAAACAGGTGCTGGCTTATCTGGCCTGTTTACACCCTCAGTCAGGCTGAGAATTTGATGTACCATCCTTCCCCTCCAGTGGTGAAGTCATTCAGAGGGTGAGAAATAGTTGAGACATACCATTTTCCCAAGCATCTGTCTCAACCTCTCTCATACACTCACTAGGAAGCCTCTGGGCTATCATCATACTTATTAAATTTTCTATTTTTAAAAAAAATTTATTTATTATTTTTATTTCATGTGTATGTGTGTATTGCCTGCATGCATGTGAGTGCACCTCTGTCGTGCAATGCTCTTGGAGGTCAGAAGAGGCTGCTGGATCCCCTGGGACTGGAGTTACAGACAGTTGTTAGCTGCCATGTGGGTGCTGGGATTGATAACATTTGATAATGAATCTGCTAGTGACAAAAGCCAGGCTTCCCACATCCTTTTCATCAGCTCTGTAAGACCTGACATCCTTTGAAAACTTTGCTACCTCACTTGGCGAGTGTTGTGCAATCTATTTCACTGTTTTCTGGATGCTGAAAATATCCATATGATCCCGAAAAAGATAGACACCAGCAATATCGCTGGAGGCCTAGCATTCAATGGGGAAAGGATGTCAGGGATGGGGCTCATTTGAAAAGTGATCAAATAATTTGTGATGTTTTAACATCATGACAATTTGCCTTTCTTGCATCCTTTTAAGCATCGCCCTGGACAATGACTTTCTGGATAAAGAGAACCCAAACAAAATCCCTGTACAGTTAGTGCAGAAAGCTGCAAGGCGGGTGCAGGGAGAGGAAGGCCCTTCAGCCATTCTCCCGCAAGAGCACTATGGTAGACTGTGACTGTGAGGGAAAAATAACACAGTTCAGGCAAGTGCAGGTTAAATAAGCCCTTGAGGACCCGTCCATGAACTCCACTCCAGTAGAAATGAGGCCCACATTCCAAAGAAATTTCACAACACATCCCACCCCCCCCCCTTTAATAACAGCCCATTTTGACACAGGGGGTAGTCTATTCTGCAATTTTGTAATAGTGAAGTTTTGCTTATTGTGTTTCTGGCTCACAAGGTGTGCCTGTTTCTTTCTTGAATATCAGCTTGCAAAAAGGAATTGCCTGCATTTTTAATCCCACCCATTCACACATTCCTTTCTGTACTGTCCCAGTTTCTCATGTCTAACCTGTCACCAGCCCATTTTGACACAGGGGGTAGTCTATTCTGCAATTTTGTAATAGTGAAGTTTTGCTTATTGTGTTTCTGGATCACAAGGTGTGCCTGTTTCTTTCTTGAATATCAGCTTGCAAAAAGGAATTGCCTGCATTTTTAATCCCACCCATTCACACATTCCTTTCTGTACTGTCCCAGTTTCTCATGTCTAACCTGTCACTGGAGAGCTGCTCTTCCTCAGCTAAATTCCTTTCCAGAACCACATTTGCTCTTCAAGATGTCTGATGTGAAGATGTGCTCCTTTGAATGAGCTAGCAAAACATTTACAGAGTGTCTTTCCCAAACCACCCTTCTAATACCTTCCAAGGAAAAACCTGTTTGTAAAATGAAATGGTGGCTCTCAGTCTCAGGACTATTTGGGGAGTTTATCACTTTGTAGTTTTGACCTATAGAAGAGCAATCTTAATATTCATTTTTCTCTGTGTGAGGTGTTTTACATGCCCAATCTATTTTGATCCCTCTACCTCTGTGGGATGTGAGTGCCATTAGGATCAGGAATATTGTCTTTGTGTTTATTGCTGCATCCCTTTGTCAAAAACAGCATCTGGAATACGGCAGGTACCCAATAAATATCTCCTGAATAATCAACAAATTTCCATTTTACAGATGGAGAAACCAAGGCATAAAGAGGTCATCTATAAGTAATGCGCCTAATGTTACAGAAATAGTAAGTGAAATGCTAGACTTCAAACAGAAGCTAATAGCAAAATCTATAGTCTTAAAAGATATGCATGCTAGCCAGGTATGGTGGCACACAGGTGTGCTGGCCTGTAGTCCCAGCACTTGGGAGGCAGAGGCAGGCGGATCTCTGTGAGTTCAAGGCCAGCCTGGTCTACATAGTGAGTTCCAGGACAGCTGGGGCTACAGGGAGACCCTACTTCAAAAAGACCAAAAAACAACAACAACAAAAAGATATGCATGCCCTTCCATCTCTCTTCTCTCTCTCTCTCTCTCTCTCTCTCTCTCTCTCTCTCTCACACACACACACACACACACACACACACACAGACTACAGACTTAGATGGAGGTGTGCCTACTTCTCTTCACTCTTGGCTTGGCACTAGTCAGCAGCTGAAGGACATATTTTTGTACCCATCCAACTGCTCAGCCTGTCCTTGACAAAGAGATCCATTGGCCATTTTCAGGTGTTCTGTTACTTCCCTGCCTGTTCCCTCTGGTGTGCTGTGCCCTTGGCCTATGAACTGTTACTACCAGTCCCCATCCCAGAGAGAGGCTGTTTGGCAGCAGCTGTGAAAGCTGAACAAAGTTATTTGGGAATTAATCTGCAACTGAATGTTGTCTTACAAGTCCCGCTTTGGGGTAAAAAGATGAAAGGAGTTAACGCTATTGGTATAATGTGAACTTACATATAACACACAGGCACACCCACAAGTATGCTGACTGAAAGTTAAAATATGATTATCAAAGGATAAGAAGGACTTACGACTGTAATGTCAAACATTAAGAAATATGCCCTGGCTTTCTGTGTTCTGCAGGCCTACAAGTACGTTCTGAGCCAAGGAGAGTTAAAAGAGAAAGCAAGAGCAAGCAAATTGAAATATCTTTAGGTAGACTTAAGTATAGCTTCCGAGATTATAATTCAGATCAGGGCTGTAGCTCCATTTCAACATTCCTCAACTGCTAGTCATCTGACAACGGCCTGTGAACAGGGAGGAGGCGGGCTGCCTGGGAAGGGATCTTATCTGATCTCAGTCCATCTTTCTTCAGGTTCCAATCCCAGCACAGCTGCCCTCTGCTTGCCCAGAGTCTGAGCAACTAAGAACAGAACGCAGGAAGTTGAAGCTTCTGCCTCTGGTCCTGCAGGGTGCCTTCCCTGTGGGGTGTGCCTGGCAGAAAAGAAGGCTTGGGATACCCAAGGGGCTGCTGGCAGGCAAGAGCCATGATCCACAGTAGGATAGTACCCACTTGTACCCTTGTGGCAGGGGACAGTGTGACAAGAAGAGTCCACAAGGTCATAAGAAAGTACTAAATGATAGTTCAAAAGAGGCAAGTCCCTTCTCCTGAGGGCCAGGGAGACTTCCTGAAGCCAGGGGTGCATAGGGCTAAAGTTCCATCACCCTTTCATGTACTCACTCTTACATTCATTCATTCATTCATTCACTCACTCAGACACCTTCCTCCATTCAAACTTTCATGGAGCGTTATGGTTTGAATGTGAAATGACACCCACAAAGCTTATTTTTAAGCACTTGGTTTACAGCTGGAGGTGCTATTTTAGGAAGTTATAGAACTTTGGGGACATGGGCCTAGCTGTTGATCCTGGCCTCTGGGGATGGGTTTTGAGGGGTTGGTATAGCATAGCTCCACTTCTGAGTCTTTCTGTACCTCCCAATGCTCCAATATGTGACATGCTTCTGCCACTGGGCAGGAGCTACTCTACCATGTCTGAGCCACCAGGATGAACTAAACTAGAATTGTGAGCCCAAATACATCTTTTAAAACTGTTTCTGTGAGGGATTGTGTCACAGTCATGAGAAAAACTATGACATAGAACAACACAGACCCATAATCATGTGGAATGACTTGAGTGGGCCTTTTGTGAGACTTCTGGGGAGCTCCCAAGTCTCACCAAACTTCAGCATCCTTATGCACACAGTTGGAACACCCATGGAGCCAACCCCTTCCAGGGCCCAGAGGCTCCAAAGGAGCACATAGATCCCTCAGTGCACTGCCTGGAGCAGAGGAAGTACATGTGAACAGCAGGATATGGATGAGGATGGTGGCTCTATGGAAGCAATTGTAATGCGGGTTGCAATGGCCTCTGAGAGCCACCTGACAGAGCCCTCGTCTGTGTGGCTGCCATTGGGCAGAAGACTGTAACCTGTGAGGAAGATGGAAAGCAAACAGTGAAAATGACTGGAAAGAAAGTACCAGAGAAAGAGAGAATGAGGTGCTGCAACACAGAATCTGCCTGCCAGGAGAGGGTATCGTGCCTGTATGAACAGGGCATGGGACAGGAGAACTTGCCCCTTTAGAGGAGAGAGCTCATCAAGAGCTCCAAGCAGGCCAAGGGACAGAGCAGTCCATCTCCTTCTAAGACAGCCTCTGTGGGTCACTGAGGACAGGAGAGGGGATAGAGGTGTGGGACATGCTGCTGAGATGCAGCCTGCCACCTGTACCACTGTGGAAGGAGGCCAGGCCAGAACACAATGAAGGTCCCTTTACACTTGCCACCTCAGAACATCAGGCTTATAGTACAGATCAGCCCCAGAAAATGTCCTGAGGGGCCTGAGCTCAATAAGGTGCTCCCCACACTCTCACCCTCCCAACATTCCATGGCTACCTTCAGAAACACATCTGTGACCATCTATAGGAACACTCACCTTCCTGGAGTATGGCAGTGCTCCTTAGCATATTGAAAACTCTGAGAAGTCTTGCAACGGATAATTTATTTAACTGGTTCAGTTCAAAATTATCTCACTGCAGAATAATGCCGATGCCCAGTACTCTCATATATAAGGAAAAGTGCCATTTACAGTGATGTAGACAGGACTTGGTCAAGGTCACCTGAATTCTAGCACGGGGGAACAGCCATCCTCCTCATCTACCCATGGAATGAAGGCACTCCTGCCATGTGCCACTGCTCCTTTGAATAGGTGGTGACGATACTGACATATCTGTCAAGCAGAAGTCACCCAAGGTGACTGCCTTTTAACAAGCTACTGAATACAAACTGCAGAAACGCTCTCTGAGATGTCTGATGGGGAACAGATTTTCAATCAGAGCCGCTGGAGAACAGTCGGGTGGGTACAGAGGTAGAGAGGCAGGCGGGAGAGCCCCAAGTCAGCACTCCAGGTCTGGGGTGGCCCTCCACTGCCTTTGCTGGCGTCCACCTCTGTTTCCTCATGGGAAACAAAAGAATGTGCTTCGAGTTCTGCCTCTTTCCCATCCTGGAGAGAGGAAAGCCTTGGTGGAATGTAAGGTGGTCACCATTCTAGGGAGCCCCAAACCCACCCCTGAAATGCCCACTTCTACCAGGATGATTGTTACTGTTTCAGTATAGCATTTCCTGGCTCACAGTCCTCCATGGCTTCCTAGTTCTCCTGGGATAGCATCAGTAGACACGCTCTAGCCAGCAGGATCTGTGTATACATGCTATGGCCCATCTCTCCTGAGCCACTCCCACCCCTTTCCCCTCACCTTTCAGGTCAGCCTCTCCTTTGTGTTAGCTTCTCCACAGCCTGGGGTAGAGGGGAAGGTCTCCTCACATCAGTCTTCCAGGACATTTTATCTGAGAGCGCACCCTTGCTTTTCGTCTCTTCCATTTCCCTTTCTTCTTTCAACTGATTACTATCTAAAATGCTAACTTGTTTATTTACCTGTTAGTTTCCAATTCTGAGTATTTATTCCTGAGGGCAGAGCAGCTACTGCCCCATGTTACTGCTTATTTACTTGGCACAGTGATGTGGCAGGAGATAGGTGCTTAGTAAATTTCAATTAGCTAAGGGGGTGACGGACCTCCACAAGGAGGCAGTCTGCTTGCTCCTTCCAGGCCCAGGGCAGATGAAGCCTCTGGAATCACCCAGGTAAAACCAAAGAACCACCGCCAGCACCCTCTCTCCCAGTACCCCTACCCCAGCACCTCCTCCCCCAGCATGGTTGCAGATTGCCTGTGCTGACCTCTCAGAGAACTGGGGACAGCTCTGTCCTAGCTGCTGTGAAGGGGGACCTGTGTGTGCTCTGTGAGTTCTGGGCTTTAGCCGGACGCTGGCCCTCCACAGGCCCTTCATGCTGCTCAGAGTGTGGATCACTCTTCTACAGCCAAAGTGTCTCTGTACTCATGTAATCAGGGATTTTGTCCCCTTCAGCAGAGTTCAGCTATAAGCCTTTTAAAGCTTGCGTTTAGATCATTTCTAATCTTCCTCTCCATCCTCCAAGAGAAATGTCATGTAGAAATGACATGGTCTAGCAGAAATCACACTTTTAGAAGCCTTGAACCCTGGGTTCCACTTTTGGGTCTCGGCTGGGGGTACTATGAGCTGGCCTTCCCAACTTGCCAGACCTTTATCCCTCTAGTGTACAGAAAACATCTGAATGCCCTCCCGGTCTGCGCTTGTTAACACTTTGTGGCTCAGGGCTCCATATTCTCCCTCTATCAGCCCATAGGTGTGGGTTGGTACAAGGTAAGGCTGATAATTATAACCAAACAAGTACTTTGCCAAGAAAACCTCACACTCAGAGAAAGAAGAGAGCAGCCAGTACTCTCTAATTGGTCTTTGAATTCACACTCAATCCGCCATGCACAAGCTTGTACTAAATGAGGGGATTTTCAAAGATGTGGGACTTTTTACAAGTTGTAAAAAAGTAGGAGCTGCAGCAGTGCCGACCGCCTTGCGTCTCATTATAACTGGTCTTGCAGACGAGCTTCAAAGCTCAGTTAACAAACATTGCTGCTGGCCAGGAAGAGCTCAGTCCTTCTCGATCCCGCCCAGGCCACGGTGCTGAGGTGGAGACAGGCCATCCATTCTCCTACTGCACTGTGGACCTCAGGCCCGCCGTCCTTCAGATCCTGTGGGCCTTCACTAGGTTGTATGACAGTTTCAATGTAAATAGGACACATCTGCATGGGTTAAAAAAATAGTCACATGCCATAAAGGGCAGTGGACGGTGTTTATTTATCATCTACAACTGGAAATCAGGTTCTGTTTTTGGTCTAGGACAGCTGATGGCTTGTGACAACCTCTGAGACACTTTGAAACAGTTGCAGCTGACTCTTGACTTTACAGCTATTCTGTTTTCCACTGCTTTCCCCCCAACTACCCGGTGAGAGAAGACAACCAGCATCTGCAAAGGTGCTTTGGCCCCTTCCGGTAGGACCTGACTACAACCTATCTGATGATCACGCCCCCCTGCCTGCTGCCTCTTTTCGATCCTTGGTTGGAGACACTTAGTGCCAGGTAAGCGCTTCTGACGCATTCCCTCCTGTGGACCTCTTCATCACTAGGGGAATGGTGGCCATTGCTCTGCTCTGAGGGATAAGGATATGAGGCACACACAGCTAAGCACATTGACTAAGGCCGTGTCAGGGAAAGTGTCTGAACTGGAATCTGAGACTGTGGACTAAGCTCCTCACCATCCAGGGACTTACACAGCCTCACCCAGCTACCCACCTGGGCTGCCAAGCAATGAGCACACACACACACACACACACACACACACACACACACACACACACACAGAACCCTACAAAGAAATCCTGGCAGTGAGTGGAGGAATTCCTTTAAGAAAAATAACTCAGGAATGGAAGTCACATCTTTAATTTTCCTCAAGCAGCCCACCATATCTCCTGACTGTCACTGCATTCTACAAGCACATGAGCTTCACATCAAAATCACCAGTCCTACAATCGGTTTTTCTCAAATTCTTACATAATTCTCATTCTATTGCTTTCAACAGGAAGATGATAAAAGACGACTTCTAATAGCAATAACTGTGACTATCTGCTGCTGACCCCTGGGGCTACTTACCACAGGCTGGCATTCTGGGAAGCCATTTTACAATCTGCCCTACAATTTTAAAGGAATCACTGTAACCTATCAAAACAGCATTACAGAGAAATGGCAAAGATCAACATAATATATAAATTCATAATAAGGAAGTATAAAAGGGCCACTTATAATTTGTGTAGTGCAACTTAAATCTTGTAAAAAGCCATGGGTGTGTGCACACATAGACCTATGTCTCTGTGAGTCTAGAGGGGGTGGATTTGGGGATATTGAAGGAAACGTTCGTTTTCTAAATACTTACACATGTCTAGTCTATTTAACTTCTTATAAGCATGTATTTTCATTTTAAAAATCAATAAAGATGACATTTAAAAGTACCAGCACTTGGGAGGCAGAGGCAGGCAGATCTCTGTGAGTTCAATTCCAGCCTGGTCTACATAGTGAATTCCAGGACAGCTGGGGCTACAGGGAGACCGCTAGTACAGGCAGCCTCAGTCACTTGTGATGAGCTCTGCATGGTGATTCCTGCCATCTAGGCCTCATGTGCAATACTGGATCTCCTACCTGCTGGTCCAGCTCTGTCTTGTGGTACTCATAACATCTCAGGACTGCCTGACCCATTCCTAACATGTCCAGCACCTTTCTTCCTGGTTTTGAACTATCCTTATTCTTAGTTACATAGCCCAATGGTTTTACCTTCTGCATCCAGCAAAGCCAAGATAGTTGTGAACAGCTTGCACCCTAGAAAATGCTGCTGAACTGAATCCTGTTGATAAAAAGGCTTACTGCACTCCAGATGATCAGAAGGTAGTCAAAGAACACACAGGTCTCAGGGTCCCAGAAAAGCAATGTCCAAAGCTTCACCCCTAGTTCACCTCAGCCCATCCAGCAGGGCCACCCACACTTTGCATGCACAAGCCCATCAACAAGACATAGATCGGGTGCTGGGTTGTAGCACCTGTCAATCAAATGGCTTTTCCAGTGAGCCCACTTTCCCCAAACTTTGAGAATGCAGTTTGCAATCTGACTTTCATGTTTCAGACTGAAGTTTCAAGGACACATCTGGACAAAATATGCTTTCCATATAGGCCAACAATTTATTTATTGCTTATGACATTGTACTTGGCAGCTAGTGAGACATAAAACAATTTGAACCACTCTTCAGAAAACGGGTGCAGGGTTGCCCCCGGAGACCCTGATGGGAGATAATGAGGGCCAGTGGAAGAGTTCAGATTTTCTATAATTGACAGGCAGAACTTTGAGCGGCAAGTCACCAGCGGGCACTCCTGCCAGGAGCTCCCATAGCCCTCTTCCCCAGTCCCTGCTTTGGCACAGAAAGGGACCAGAGGCATGTGTTGGAAGCCTCATCCTTGGGACAGACTGGAGCCCATGTGAGGCCCTTAGCCACCAACCTCTACTGCCAGGTGCAGGGAGGTTTGAAAAACTCATAATTCAGTGCTAACTGCTTCCTTCTGCCTCTCTCCCAACACATGGGGTGTCCTGCCTACGTCCCATCAACCGCTGGCTGCCTAGCCACTTTGCTGAGAGCAGTGCTGAGCCAGTGATTGACAGGAGAGACCATATATATCCCAGCCCCGTGCTCCTCTAATGGATGAGGCTCAGGTCAGCATGTCACAGGGCTCCTAGAACACCCCAGCCCCAGCAGGATTAGCTGAAGTCACCAGCCACCACAGTTGGGACTTGACAGGTCCCCTTCCCAGCTTACCTTCCCATTCCTGTCCCATTCTTTCATGATCTCCTGATGTTTCTTGGATCACCCTCCCCCGCAAAAAAAAAAAAAAACAAAACAACAACAACAACAACAAAAAAAAACTGCTCGTGTCATGGGATCTACTACTTCTGGGGGTATACAATTCAAACACATCCTACCCCAGTCCTGGCTAGTCTTTAAGACAGAGGCTGTAAATTAAAGCCCTATGATTGTTTCTGGCTCACAGGAACAACAACGGCCTGTACAGTGTTTAAAAGAATTCAAATCAGTTGCTCTCTTGTTAAAAAAAAAAAAAAAAGGAGGATTTTACAAATAAATCTAAATTCTTGGCTTTTATTATTAAAAATGGAGCTATGGGGCTGAAGAGATGGCTCGGCAGTTAAAGTGCTTGCTGTTCTTGCAGAGGACTGGAGTTCATGAAGTTCCTAGCACACAAATGAGGTGGCTCATAACCACTTGTAACTCCAGCTCCGGGGGATCTAACACTCTCTTCTTCTGGCCTCCTTGGGAACTACATATGGACACAGACATACGCAAATACACACATGTACACCCATCAAAAGTTTAAAAATCCAGCTATAGTTAAACTAGGCCTGCATTTCCTTATGGCACATGAGGCTGGAGCTGGCTTGTAAAGCTTCCTTAACTAACCTATGCAATTGAACCTACCCTACCTGGGCCATTTACCTTAACAATATTTCCATTTTAGATTCGGAGACCACCTAGGTCAGCTAGCCTACCTATGAAACTAGGTGCTCTCTTTCTGCAAGACTCCCTGCTTTCCTGAGGGCCTGTGTCACTGAACAGGACACTTGGGATTGGACCATACATAGAAAAAATATGTGGGCTGAGGGACGAGCTTGTCCAGAGACGCTAGGATGTAGCCTGCTCACAGCTGGCAAGTGCAGTCACAGCAAGCGCCCTGCTTAGCATTCTCTGCTCTTTTCCTTTTGATTCTGTTGCTAGTCTCATATTTTACATAAAAATCTCAACCTTAGAAAACTGGAGAACTTGCTCAACTAAGGTGAAGCTGGGACTCTAGTTCAAGTCCACTTAACTCTAGTGTGTAAGCTGTTATTTCTGTCTGCAAAGCTGCTCAGCTCTTTTATCCAGGCCGTTCAAGAGAAAAAGCATTGCCAATGGATACCATGACATCAACATCCAGGCCCAGCCCTGAGTCTGGGAGGTTCCAAACCTGGCCTTGTTAGAGCAAAGAGGAAATCCATCTCCCCAAATGCAGCTTCCAAAATGGCCAGACCCTGTTAGCACTGTAAACCAAGGGTCCCTGAAATTATTTTGCTCAGAGAACTCTCAGGATATATAGACCTAAAGACTTGGCAGCTTCAGTCCAACCCACTCTGTCCTTGGGGGAAACTTGCAAGGAAACCTGGCTAGACTCTGAAGGCTAGTTTTATTGATAATGACTTTGAGCCATGAGTGCAGAACCTAGAATGGTATGTGTGGCAAGCAGAGTCCTCTCCCTACGAAGAAGCACCAGCTTAAAAATATGAAGCAAACCAGGTGTGGTGGCCCAGCACTCAGGAGGAAGAGGCAGGTGAGTTTCTGTGAGTTCCAGGCCAGCCTGGTCTACATAGTGAGTTCCAAGCCAGCTGGGGCTACAGGGAGACCCTGTGTCAAAAAGACAAAAGAAAAAAAGAAGTGAAACAAAGGCTTAAACATGACTTAAAAGGAAAACCAAGAGAGTCAATGATAAAAAGGTGTCCAACATCCCTTTTAAGGGCAGTGGATGAAGAGGCCCACTATGCTAATCCATTCTGAGACGGCAGTTTCCATGGGAAGAAACCACTGATTTCTATGGCCACACTTTCTCACTCATCACTCTGCAAAGACAGACTGGTTGTGGGGAAACCCCGTGGCGTAAGGCCAACATGCACAACCCCCACACTGTCCTCTTCAGCCCTTCTCTCTCCTGTCCCCTGGTTAGATGATACTTCTGACACATCTATTTCTTCCTTGTCAATACATTCAGGCCACTCTGACTAGCCTGGAAGGCAGGGAGCCCTTCTCACTCTCTAGAGCAACTTGGTAAACCTCTTCTTGGATCATCCATTCAGCTGAACTCTCATGACTGGGTCTTTTTTTTTTTTTTTTTTTTTTTTTTTTTTTCCCTCTTGTTTCCAAGTCCTTGGTGTGGGAATGAGTAACCTCACCAACCCTGGGTGTATCCAGTATTTCCCTTCTGTCTCCCTGACAGAGTGTGGGACATATGAGGGAAGGACCCAGAGTTTGGAGCCACAGTAGACCATAGCTCATAATATACCTCTATTCCTAATATTAGCATTATTTTTGTTACTATCTCTGGGTCTAGATTTCTTTCTCTGAAAGGGGCAGACAGCTATTCAAATACAAATGTTTGTTCAAAAGTTAAATGAATCAATGTGTGTAAAATGCTAAAGACCATCTGAAAATAGGGGAAACAGCCAAAAAAATGGAATGATAATATTTATTATTTTTATTTTATGTGTATGAATGTATTGCCTGCATGTATGTGAGTCCACCCGTGTCGTGCAATGCCGTGGAAGTCAGAAGAGAGCATTGGATTCCCCTGGAACCGGAGTTAAGGACAGTTCGTGGCCACCATATGGGTGCTGGGAGTTGAACCTGAGTCCTCTGCAAGAGCAGTCAGTGCTCTTAACTGCTGAGCCATCTCTCCAGCCCCCGATATTAATTATTATTCAGGATATGACTACTCCATAGCTTAGGTGTTTCCTTTAGCTCTGAGCTATGGCTCCCACAATGCATTTCAGCAAATACTTGATAAACTTTCTTGAGCCAGGACTTAATAATGGATGCAATTTCTATTCTTCTAGACTCAGATGGGCTTACGGAAAAGGTACTAATTACTCCCATAGCTAAATCATTAAGGATTAGGCTAATTTTGACTATAAAAGAATTCGAGGTCTCAAATGATGTCTCTAGAACTCTGTCTTTCACTCTCTATTACTCATGTCTACTTTCCTCTTATGTATAATTTTTTCTCAGGGGGACCTCTCCTCCTGCTGTGTCCCTACGACCTGTGGTACCCCACACTTCCTCATCCTGCCTTCCAGTTCCAGAAAATGTCACTTCTTTTCCCGAACAGTCTTAATCTAAACTCTCAGAACTGAAACTCATTGGTCAAGCTTGGTCATGTGCTTATTGCTGATCTAATTACTGTGACCGTCCCTGCCCCCCACCATATGACTAGCTTCCTCTGAGTGATGCCTGAAGAAGACAGACTCTGCTTGGGTGCCTGAACTTGCTGACACAGTGTTGGTCAAAGGATAACCTCTGCAGCTGCAGAGGCCAAACCAAACAGAATTTCTTAAAGAAAATGTGGCTGCAGGTATCAGAAGAGGGAGAGACAAATAACGGGCTAAGTCAAAGCAGACACAGAGGGACCATCACTATGTAAGTGGATCTGAGTAGCTCTGACCTGTCAGCCTGTGATGAAGCTTAGCCATGGGTCACAGCGGCCACAGGTGTGTAACCAAGCAAGTGCCACCAAGTCCCTGCTGACTCCAGCTGACTGGAAGTCCTGATGTGACACATCAAGGCAAGAGTCAGGACACCTGTCAAGACATCGTCATGCCTCCAGTCACATTGGGCAGGCACGTTACACCTATTCTGACAGGTGAAAAACACTTGTTTTCTCTTTCCCAAGGCCCACAGAGCACCTTGCACCTGCCACTTTCTATAGGCAAGGGAACCTTCTCCACAGGAAACAAGGCATGGAGGGCATGCAGTGCTTCACACTGTATCTTTTCCTCTTCTGTAAGGGGTTGGGCTTCTTTTTTTTCTCAAAAGCTTTTGTTTTTCTGTCAGCAGATTCAACAACTCAGAGGAGTAACCTGCTCTGAAATCCCTAAGAACCCTACAGCAGAGCTGCCCCATGCCCCAGAAGGAAGACCTGTTTGCTGGCTGAGGCCCTAGTCCTCAGGTCTGTCACAAGCTGCAAATCATAATCCCATCTCGCCTCTTCTGACTGCAACTTGGGTTTCACAGTCTAGAAAAGACTGGCATGAGGATTGTGCCAAGTCAGTCTGGCTGTCATCATGGACTCCCTCTTCTCTCTCTATTCCACAACCAAATAACACTGACCCTTCTTCTCAGGTATCTCTGCAATCCAGGTGTCTTTCCCTAGCCCTAACATAAAGTTGTCTTCACAAATCACTATCACTGCACTGTCTCGCCGGACCCTCTCCTCTGGTGGCCCTCCCCCATCAACCCAGACTCTTCCACCAGGGAACCCTTCTAAAGCATCAGTTTAGGCTCATGTCACTGCTCTGTGTTTCCTTCCACACTCCTTGACAAGGAAGCTTATTCTCCTCTAAATAGGCTCTCCAGCCTCAGCTCTGCCCATTCTGCCTCTCTGCCTTCTGCACTACAAATATATCATGGTCATACAATGGTTCCAGATCTGGCCTACATCCCGACATACCCTTCACCTGGGACACTCTTACCTGCCTTCTACGCAGCTGGCAAACACTTGTTTTCTCTTTAACCTCCAGCTCAGGGGTCGAATTCTGGCATCAGTATTGGGGATGGTTCTTTTTTCCACATGCTCCTATGACTCTAAACTCCCTCCTGCACTGATCTGTAATAGTTGGCTTTTCTGGCCTTCCTTCACCAGCTTGGAAAGTCCACAGACCAAGAGATCACCTTACTCATTACTGCATGCTCAGCTTCTAGAGCAACCCTGGCACAGTACGGAAGCCCAGTTCATATTTGTTACATGTTCAAATACATGAATGAATAAACACAAGGAGGTGCGGGAGGCCTGCTCAGAATTTCTGCTGGCTGAACCTAAGATCACGCAAAGCATCTGATCTCTTTCTTCCTGAGATAATGTCAGTGATTCTCAGCAATTCTTTCATTCAATATCCCGTTTGGATCCTAATGCCTATGTCCAAGATATAAAAAGTCTCCATTACAATTCCTCTGAAATTGAATGGCCAGTATGGGGAAGAGGGCACAATCACTGACACAATCTAGGCTGAAGCCCCCCCCCTGCAAAGGATTTGAGAAGGAACATGAGTGTGTACTGTGCTTCATCTTGGAGAGCGTGGGGAGGGAGGTGGGATGTCTCCTGTTCCCTTGAGCATCTAACCTTGAATTTTTTTCCCTCCTTCCTCAGAATCTGATGGTATAATATTCAAGGACATTAAAACAAGGTCAAGGGCTTCATGTGATGAAAGGCATGCCTAGTGGTGAGTGTTTTCAACAGTTTAAATACCAGTAATTTTGCATATGGAAAGATATTAGTTTTCTATTTACCTGGGATGGTGTACTGTGGCATATGTGAACACTTGAGTGCGATGTTCCACAGATGCAAGCTTGAGTCTCAGTTCTGTCATTTGACCTCTGCCCAGGTATATAATCTCTTTGAGCTTCACAACTTATATTGGTTAAAGAGGGAAAATCATACAAGTACACTAGTCCTCCTGGGCTACTGGGAAAAACAAGCCACAGAGAACATCCAGCACAGCCCCTACCATGCTCAGTGTGTTTAGAATTGTCTGCTGCCCGTCTTCACAGTGTTAACACTGGCCTTCCCTATTTCAGGAGCTAGAAAGGGAGAAGGGTGCCAGCCTCTCCCAAGGTTCGTCTTTGTCCTGTGCAACACAACAATATTGGCTTAACCTTGGGCATTACTTTCCTGTCACTGCCATAACAAATCACCACATATTTAAAAGCTTAACCACCCCCCAACCCTTTTTTACCTCCCAGTTCTGGTGGACAGAAATCTGGCATAGGGTGGCTCAAACTATTTGTTCTGGTTCTCACAGGGCCCAAGGCAAGGTGCCAGCCAGATTGCCATATTTTCTGGAGCTCTGGGAGTGAATCTACTTTCCAGCTCCTTCGGGTCATAGGCAGCATCTGCCCCATGTGGTGGCAGGACTTTAGGGTATTGCTGGTGGTTAGCCGGAAGTCACTCTCAACTTTTAGAAGCCACCCACAGCCTCTGGCTTAGGGCCTCTTCCCCAGGTTCCCCACCCTGCAACCTCTTTTCTGCTGCTCCCTTCTTCTCTGCCCCCCTTTAGCACCTCTCAGACCCTCTGCCGCCTTCTTACAATTTCTTTTTTCCTAGAGCGCTGGGGATCACACTCAGGCTTCAGTCATACAGTTCCATGTGCTCTCACCGAGCTATAGTCTCAGCTTTTCTCAGCTTCCACACCCTCCTCCACTTTACACAGTCAACGTCTACCTAAATGAACTAGAATATTCCATTTTAAAGCAGATTAGTTTCTTAATTCCTTAATCAGACATTAAAATGGAAGTTTAATTCCATCCTCAAAGTCCCTGCATATCATGCATGGATTATAATCAGAGGACATAACTCTTAGTGCAATATCTTAAGAATTCTGCCTATTACCCCCTATTCATTGCATTTAAAAACTGAATCAAAATCCCTGCCAACACATTACACTCATTATATGCTTGGTTTTTGCTATTTCTGGAGCTAGCTTAGGTAGGAACTTTTTTTGAAAGTGCTCCCCCTCCCAAGAAGAATAAGCCTTACCTCCTTTCCTTGGGAGACTAATGCTCAGTTCAATATTGAGTTTTTAAATCAATTTTCAGGGAAATTCTGTTTATTTTCTCTCATCTACTTGTTGCTTAATGAACAACATAGCATTTAAGGTATTTAAATATTGTAAATATAAAGTTTTTAATCTCCGAAGCTTGGCTTCAGAATTCAGTGTCAGCCAGAAGGGCCTGAATTTAGAGGTCCTGTGGGTGGGAGTGAGGGTCCTGAATTACTTCCAACAGGACAGCCAGCGCCTAGAACCCTGAAACTCCAGTCAGAATGAATCTTCCAACTGGCAAACAACTCTGTTCTCAACAGCTTATGAGGCCCATCTCACACAGAAAATTAAAACCTTGGTCTCTCTTCTACAGAAATATTCCCACATATGCCTAAAACATACACACACACACACACACACATACACACACAAAATCATTACTCCAGCCTTAACTGTCACAACAAAAATGACAAACTGCTTAAATAGCCAGCAACTGGGAGCAGTTAAATAAGCCTTGGCAGGGGAATTCCATGAGTCCTTCTCGAAGCTATTAGAAAATAGTGGGGTAGATCCAAATTCACTAAAATGGAAAGTGTACCCAGACATACTATTAGGAGAAAAATGCAAAAATCGCAGGCGAACTTGTATAATATATATACATATGAATATGTATGTTTGTAGATGCACACCGCACATATTTATAGATGGGCTAGGGCCTGCTGCTTCTGGAAAGAAGAATGGAATTAGAGAAAATAGTGAGAGAGACGCTTATACCTCCCAGAATCCAATCATGACTTAACTCTAGACAAAGAGACAATGGTGACAAGTAACTGTTTGGGACACTCCAAGGTGGCACCCTAGAGGACTTCTACAGATGGGATTTGAAAAGTGCTATCATTTTCAACAATGTGCTTCAGAAATTAAAGCTTGTTGAAGAACTGAGAGGAATAACCTCTGAGCTCAGATGTCCGCGCTTACAATAGGCCGCCTTAGCATCCATTCCTGACCAGAGAGACAGGGTTTTTTTTTGGGGGGGGGGCATTGCCCTCTAGATTGGGGACAGAGTAAGTGCTTAACACATACAAGAAGAATAAAATAAATGGTATGTTGGAGTTGGGAAAGTATGGTCCTCTTTTGGTTCTGACCGACTAATTGAATCAAGCCCACTGAAGTCATGACTCAACCCAATATATACAAGATTCAACCAGTCTTCCCATCAGATGGGCAGAAAGGAAATGCTTTCCATTATAGAACGCAGGCGGACAAGGAAGACTTGGAATGTGGGCAACCTTGCTGTATTTTAAAATAGAACAAAACAAAGAGGCCTCTGAAAAGCCAGATCCTACAAACCAGATCCTAACCATATGCAGCCCCTGGGATCTGCCTCTTATGCTGCATGCACATAGCTGAGCCAGTCAGAGGAAGGGCTCAGAGGAGGAATGGGTTCTCTGCACTGGCTACCTCTTGTAGAGGAATTCAAGGGCTAGGATAAGTGCTGACTAAGTTCCCTTCCAACACCAACCTTCAGGCCCCATTTGTAAGTGGCTGCTCTGGTGGCCCAGTATCTTCAGAGGAGCTGGAACAGTTCATCCTCTTCCAAGGCAAAGAGCCTTGGGTTTGCATGTCAAATGTCACTATAAATGAAAGAGCCTCACCCCCACCCTACAGCTCACATGTCAGGGCCATGTTGTGAGAAGGCTGGGGTGGCCCCTTCATTTAGAGGTAGGATCCGAAAGGGAGATACTAGGACAAAGTGCTCTCAGTAAGTAAGTATTGTTTTTTGAGCTCTTTAATGATTTTCACTTTTGCAGGCATAACTTCACTCTGGGTTTGCCGATCAGATGCATGGCAAAGTAAGTAAGGCAAAGAGGATCACCTGCCCTGACCCCTAGGACTGTAAGCCCAGGAATTTGAGGAATCCATTTCTGAAGATAGATACATGCTCTTGGCTGCTTTTACTTTGTTTCTGCCTGTAGCCAGCTACATTTTGCAGCATGACTATCTGGTAAACTACCAGCTTGTTTCTAAATTGTACCAGATGCTCATCCGCTAGCTGAGCCTTGTGTTTTCATCAGACTTGCATGTTTTCCTGATGTACACCTTTGCCACTCAAAAGTGTGGTCCTCACATCAGCAGCATGAACATCACCTGGGAGCAGGGTTTCCAGAGCAACACAGGGCCATCACAGCTAACTGGGTGGATAGTCTTTCTACCTTTCCCCCAATCTTCTTTCTCTCTAAATCTGGCAACGCCACCTGGGAATCTGTCAGAAAAGCAGACCATCAGGCTCCACCCAGACCTGGAGGGATCAGAATCTGCATTTAACAAGAGGATGGGTGGTTGTAAAATCTACATCAGTATATTTGATTTGCATAGTTTTAACCTTTTTGGTTCTGCTAGCAAAATCTGATCTCACTGGGCACCAAATACAGATGGGAGTCATCTGCCAACATGTTAGGCTGGTGTACATGTTCCCCCATCAGTTTTACAATATATTCTGTTTGTAAATGTGCACATTTCTCAGCCTGGGCACACAGGGCACCCCCACTTTCAATCCCTGATGAGCCAGAACTGGTCCTGAGCCAGAGAATCCTCATCACTGTCAAGGAGCTGCCAGGCTGTGTTAATTGCTTGCTGGGTGGTGGGGAGGGGGTGGGGCCCCCATCTTGCCTTTGATCAGGAGGGAGAAGTAATGGTTTTACTTACATCCTGCTTTGTCTCTGCGCAGGCCTAGAGCCCAGGATCCATTTCAAGCTTGCTCTTTCTTCCTGGTATTCTGTTACTGCCTACATACCTCGGCCCAGGGCTCAGGGGTGGGGGTAGGGGGAGAAAATGTTCTTTGTGGCACACCCCACATGACAGGCTTCAAAATGGAAACAATATTTAAGTTAAACCTGGAAGATCAAGTTTGCTCACAACACAGGGAGCTTTTGAAAGCTTTAGCAGCAGGTCCCTGTTTGATGGGGAGAGGAAAGTCTTGATGGAGAAATGAGGTTCTGTTAGCAGATGCCAAATCCTCATGAGGCCAGACCATCCCACTTTAATTCTTTATAAATACCGGGATAGTAAAAATACACCTAGGCAGTGTCTGGAGAGATTCAAGGTGACTTTACAGTCACATTCTTCTTCAGTATATAGGAAACGGAGGGCTGTGAGGAAAGATGGTCTACAAGCTAAACGGCAAAAGAGAAGGTTGCAGAATACAGTCCAGGACACATGGCTCTGTCCACACCTCGACTGAGGTTTGTGATATCTGCTGTAACAGTCATGAGAAAGGAAGAATGTCAAGGGAGAAGGCTCATCTTGGTGCAAACGTGGACGGGGTTTCCTACTGCTAGGCACTAGGCAGAGAGCTTATGCCTTGTCTCATAGCCCCCAAAGATTAATTCTGGGAAGTAGGGAATGGGGGTGAAGTCAAGGAGGCTCACAGAGGCTAAGTGATTCTGTCAGGGTCACACAGAGAACATGTGGTCAAGGTGAGTTTGCACTTGGGCAGCCTGAATCCAGACCTGATTCTTGTAACCACTAAGTATCACAGCTTCAGGATGGGGAGACAGGACAAGTGACTGGAGTCTATAGAGTTTTCTGTAATATGACAGGTGGTGCTTTCAGGAACTCACACCACCACCATGAAGTAGAAACTGACATTACATTACTTGTATTTTGTAGGAGAGAAAACACAGGCACTTAAGATTAAATACCTGGTCCAAGGTTAGAGGGCTGCTTAATGGTGGAGCGGGATTTAAATAAGGCCTGTGAACTTAGGAAAAATCTCAGTCATTGTCAGGAGCCCAGGAGCTAGGAGCTGATTCTCCCTCTCTCAGCAGGTATACACTTCTCTAGACAATCACCCAACTCCCTGCACGTCTACCCAATCTGCACAACCCAATGCTGCTCCCTCCCACCGAGCCCTAGAGTGCACACTGCACACCGTTTTCAGAAAGTTTCTCTCCCTTCCTTCGGCTCCTATGAACGGTGGAGAAGGTGGCATCACACTGGAAAGCCTTAGAGTTGGCTTTAACTGTGGATCAAAGTTCAAAAATGGTCTAAGTCAACTCCAAGAACTCTAGGTCATTGCATCTACATGTAGACTGGGTGTTCTCAATTGGGGGTGATGCTAAAATCCTTGCAAGCATTTAGCAGTTATCTTTGGAATCTCTCTCTATCTATCTATCTATCTATCTATCTATCTATCTATCTATCTATCTATCTATCTATCTATATCTATCTTTTTGAGGCAGGGTCTCCCTGGAGCTCCAGCTGACCTGGAACTCACAGAGATCTGCCTGCCTCTGCCTCCCAAGTGCTGGGATTAAAGGTGTGTGCCACCATACCAGGCTTCTTTTGGAGTCTTTTCAAGTAGTTCCATTTCTCAATGCAACTAGAATGTTGCTCTTACAACACACTAGCCATTTTACATGGTTTAAAGAATTTAATTCTCAAAACAACCTCCTTAGATGGTTCTAGCTTCTCTTGTTGTTTCTAAACAAATCCATTTCCCAAGTATTTGGGCCCAAGATCAATGAGGGCTTTTAAAATTTTTCATTTAGGGTCACTGTTTTTCTTGTTACATTGTTAACTATCATCTTCCATTATAGGCCTCTATTTTACAAGTAGAGGCGTTTTAATGTGACACGGGCTTTTGTGGATTAGCTTGAATACTTAACGTGATGTTTAACATGCATTATTCAGTTTGTATTACATTACATAAGATACAGAATGCATAATTATATATGTGTGTGTATGTATATATCACTATTTGATTTTTCCAACAAAAGTCAGCTGACTCAAAAAACTCCCAGCAATTAATGTGCTTGGGGACAGACTTTGCTTTGCCTGCAGCTTAGGAAGATGAGTCTGTGGAACCCATGTGCTATGATGGCTCCATAACATTGAAGATGAAGCCAGAGGTGTGATGGCAAATGACAAGAATGGGTTCCGGGCTGGGTGACCTCGGAAGCATGACTTAACCTCTCCTCTCTAAATGAGGGCAATAGAAGACTCACACTATGACAGAAGACACATAAGGAGAGGTAAGTGTAGACAAAGCCTTCGATAAAGGCTTCCTTCTACCTAAAACAAATGGAGCTCATCATCATGACTTCTGTTCTATGGCTGTGAGGCTCACCAGACCCCAGTGGGTCTGTTAGCTGACTACAGTCCCACAATCTAATATAATGGAGTCACTTTCCTATCTTCCTTTTAGTTCCTCTATGTTTTATCCCTTTCCATTTCCAGTCCTGATGTTCAGGCCATATCATACACCTTTACGTCCACCACTGAAATTACTCATGTTAACTGATATCAAAACACACTTAATGACAGTCTAGATTATCCAATGTGAAGTCACCCTGTGCTAAATAATTCTTATGATCAGCACCTTATATCTACAACTCATTAAGAATATTTATTATGCCAGGTATGGTGGTGCATGCCTTAATTCTAGCACCTGGAAGGCAGAAGTAGGAGGGAGATCAGGAGTTAAAGGTCAGCCTTGGCTACACATGTTCAAGGATAGCCTGGGCTACATGAGATTCTGTCGAAGAAAGGGAGGGAGGAAGAATTGTGTATGAAGGTAGGGAAGGAAGGAAGGAAGAATGAAAGAGAGAGAGAGAAAGAAAGAATGAATATTCTTGGGTAAAATATTCAAAAAGTGTAGGGACTTGTCTATCTAGTATCTGTTGAATTACACATAGTAGGTACCCAACAAATATTTCTTGGACTAATCATTAAACAGGTGAGCATTAGTTAAGCCTCAAATATTGTGGCACGTGACTTTTTCCTTCCTGGTGTCATCTTTCATTTCCTTCCAAATAATCTGAATAACCTGTAGGCAGGAGCACAAGAGCTTAGTCTTTAATCTCATCCACAAAGAACCCTCCAAAGAGGAGACATTCCACCAGCTTTGGCTGTTGGCATTTCAGATATAATTACGTTTTTCACCCTAAAATTTCCCAGCAAGATTAGGAATTACACACATCTCCTTAACCCTCTTTCGGATGTCTGCGCTAGGAGCTCTGCCCGCGTTCCACACGATTTCTGAGGGATGCCAGCTGCTGGCAGACATGAAACACGAAGCACAAAAGTCTCATCATCTCCCGGAGATGCCCGCTTACACAATTCCCTGAAGCCTCTCTTGAGAATACGCCCCGACAGCAAGTGTGTGCATGCTTTTCTCCAGGCAAAGAGATGCAATTGAGCCTTTCTCAACAAGCTGTTTCCAACATTTCCTTTATCTGCTCAGGATTGGGCAAGATGGGAGAGTACAAACATCGAGGAAAAAGGCGGCTTTCGAGTTCTCTTTGTAGTTTCGCTGGCTTTACAGTACGTGTTAGGGTTTCCCCCGACTTTAAAGCATGGTGGTCTTTCTTGCAAGAGCTGAAAAGTTTGAAGGTTCTTCACACACCTCATCCCAACAAGCTACTGACTGTGCTAGGTCACTGCACTTGCATAGGCATATAGTTTGAACCTGCAGGTAGACAGTGTGTTGTCTAGACTGCTTGCTCACCCCTCGGAGAGTTAGATGTGAACCATTTCAGGCAGGGGTAGGGGGGTGGTTGTTCCTAAGCATGAAGAATGGCTCCATTTGTGCCCTTGGCAATGTGTGTCAATGTGGAGCAGTGACAGAGTTTGTGTGTCGATGAGTGTTTACTGCTCAGGCTGGTGTAGGAGATGGGGAGTCGGTACGGCATTCAGACCTTTCTACCACACAGTAGACCCTTGATTGGCAATTCCGGACATTCTGACACTACAGTGGCGTAAGTGTTAGAGAAGGGCACATTAGGGAAGGAGGTAAAAACAACTCAAGCAAGTGTTTGGGAGAGTGGGGCTGGGGCCCCAAGGTGAGCACCAGCAACTGCATGAGCATCTTTATTTCACTGGAGCGTCACTGGAACTCCAAGGGGGAGGAAAGGAAAATGACCACTTCCCCAGATGAGGACAGTGAGATTCCAAGAGATTAAATAACGTGCCACTAAGGGGCCGACCGCTCTGGAATGCACAGGTCCTACCACAGCCCCCAGGAGCTTCTACCGGCAGGATGAATATTTTATTCATGAAAAAGAATGAAGAGAAAGAAGTGTTGGAAGAAGGTATGAGAAGGAAATGAAGCAAACAATGGAAGAAAGTTCTATGGTGAATAAGTAGGCAGAAGCCTTGCTGGTTTACTACTGCTCTCTCAGCCCAAAGGGCCCCTCTTCCCTTGTCCACTGGAGGGGGTGGGGTGGAGATCTGGAAGGCTCACATGGGGAATGTGATGACAACTGAGTGGGAGTCCTGCTGAGCAGCTTTGCAGTCAGATATGCCTGGGTCCGAATGCCAGTTCTGAGATTCCAGAATCCTGTCATGCTGGGCAAGGAGTGTCCTCTCTCGTCCCCATGGGGTAGCTACCACGTGAGGAGAGGTAGAACTGACCAGGATGGGCAACACTTAGAAGCATTTGGCATGGGTGGCTTGGGTCAAAACCAGCAGGCAAAACCAGGTATAGCTGACAAGCACACCTCGGGGAGACCTTTGAAAATAGTTTGCGAAGAAAATCAAGGCAACAGTTTTTGACATATGGAAATGATATGATATGAAATTCTAATGTCACTATCCACCAACAGAGTTTACATTGGAGCCCCACCATGCTCCTTCCTTTCCACATGGCCGCTGGCTGCTTTTGTGCTACGAAGGTAGAGCTGGGTAGGAGGACCCGAAACCACATGCGGCCTTCTAATGCTTTGCACCTCTGCTCAACCTACTGCAAAAGGCAGCGAGCCTGTTGTAACTTGAGAGCATTCTGAGTAACATGGATATCACCTAGAGACGAAACCCCAGCTTCCCCCAGATACAACCTGTGCATTTATATTCTACCTGAGCCTCTGAGAAGACAACTGCCCTTGAGCCATTAGCATGGCATGGCCTTCCTATCTTTTACCATGTGGATGCTGTTCTGAGGTCACTGGCCTATCAAAGGCTCTCAACAGGCTTGCAAAGAAAGAAATCTACTGAATTCTGGTCTAATTTATTGGGGCTCAGTATGCTTTTATTGTTATTTAAGAAAACAATAACTCTTCGTATCCAATACTCAGTCTCCCTTAGGAAGTTACTACCATAGCAGAAGGAGCACTTGACCAAGAGGCCTATGTTTAAATCTAATGCCTGAGTTTTCTGGAGTCCTGTCTCTATAGCCCTGGACACATCTCAAATGTCTCAGTCTCACTTTCTTAGTCCATGAAGTAGGCATGGTGTCTGCCCCCTGCTTGCGTCTCTCATAGAGCAGAAGAGAGATGAGACAAAAGCCAGAATATGGGGCAGTTTCTCCACAAGGGAGCTGCTGAGTGACACAGACGTGGGTCAAGAGACGTCAGCCCTCAGAACTTCATAGCTTTCCCGAAAGATGAAGAGTCTAGGCAGAGAACTTCTGGGCAGCAGGCCTGCTCAGTGGTCTATGGGGACAGTAGTGACCTGCAGAGGGGAAAATGAGAGAGCTGACCTGGCCACCATCAATATGTGAGTGCGTCATAATTTTTAAAAACAATAACACAAAGAAAAATCATCTGGGGCATCTCAGTCTGCATTCTCATACACGGTCACCTCCTTATCTGACATATTGAATTTCCCTGAGTCCTAAGACTGTTGTAGAAGGAGGGACAAAGTCTGCTCCTGGGCTCTGGAGCTTCCTCAGTCCCCCTTTCCTGGCTGCACATTCCAAGGAAGGAAGGATGATTCCTTCCTGTGGTCAAGGGCCTGAATACCATTGTAGACTGGTGATAGAAAGGCTGGAGCCTTGTGCAAGGCTCTATCCTCCTCAGAAGAAAACAGACTATGCAGACTATGCTCTAGTTTCACAGCATGCTACCTAAACCTCTGATGAAGATGAGCGAGAAGGATTTCCTATAACATGGTTCTCAACATTCTCCCAAGCTAGTCCCCTAGTCCCCTGGTGCCAAGGAGTGAGGACCAAGGGAATAAATAACACCACAAAACCACCAAACTCAATAGCAGCCAAAGGTCAACTAGTAGAATCAGTTCACAATCCAACTCCATGAGGTAGAGGGGACTGGCTTTTGAATGATAGTTATGTCAGAGATTAAGACGTGTTTAAGTCAGGAGCTGGGCATCACTGGGTTTACTACTTCAATCACGTGCTGACTTAATGCTGCCATAGAATCCTCACAGCACTCACCTACCTCTCGGCTCTTGTGCACTCATTAGGACCCAGAGTGTCCACCTCAGCCTGCTCTGGCTCTCCAGTCTGCCTGATGGAGAGGGGGTTTCAAAGTTATGAAGAATTGCCACTCCATCGATGTGGAAAGAGGCACGTGGAAGTGACTGAACAGCAACAGCAGCTAGGGTTGCCTTCAAAGGCTCAAGCCAGCAGGAAAGTGGTAGAACAAGTATCTAAACTTGGTCCATGCTACTCAGAGCCTGGTGTTCCCAAGCACACCATACCCAAGAATGCACTCGCTTGGCCTCTGGGCCCCATCAGGTGTAAGTTACAAGAACATAGTTCTACAGTGAAAATATAGCAAGATGTACTCAGTAAGGTTAAAAATAGTATTTTCTCTACACAAAGATTTTATAATTTTTTGACTTCTCATTAAACTTACCAAGTTATCTACAATACACAGAAATGTTAATGATTGGCAAAAGTGAACAGTGGCTGTAGGGAGCTCAAATTTCCCATAGAAAGTGGCCACTGCCATGATTAGATCAGACCTTGATCCTAGGTGTTCCTCTTCAACAAAGGTACAAAATATCTGGGGCCACGAATGATAATTCATCTGATAGGTTTACTAGGTTTATTGAGAGAAATGCTCTCTCCAAGAGATTATAACAACTTTCCTTATACGTTCTTCCAAGAAACCAGTCACTACCACTCTGACAGAGGCCCTAAGGAATGCCTGTGGGCTGCCAGAATGAGAAGATGCCCGTGCCTTGTAGCACAACAAGGAGAGCCTGAGGTATCAGGGGCCACAGTGGGGTGGCAAACAAGCCAGGTGGCCTTAGGGCAACAGAAACTTTCAGGAATGCTTAAAGGACAGGCAGGGTGCCTCTGTCTACAGACTCTTTTCCTTAGTGACCTTTGTCACCATAAGAATATGCCTAGGTTGGCAAGGCAAGTGTGGCCCAGTGTCTAACAGTATAGGATCTGTTCATAGAGATGGAGCCTAATACCCCAAACCTCACCCCGTACAAGGATGAGCCACTCGGCCTAGGGCCTGGTGTGATGCAAGTTCTCTGTTACTATAAACTGGTGCCTTTCTATTTGTACTTCCTGGAAAACAAAGCTAGAGGAATACGCATTACCATCCCAACATCCTCGACAAACAGGTGCAAGGGAAGCTCCCTGGAGACTGCAGGATCTCATTGATGAGAACATCTGGCAAGTGAGTCCTTGAAGTAGAGAGGAACATGGCCATTCTGGTTGGTGTACTCAGTGAGGCCCAGAGACACGCACTCTTGTTTCAGATACTGTCTGGTTTTCCCATTTTGTTGGGACTTATGAGGATATTTGAAAAAAGATGGGGCTCCACTAAGATGAAAAGTGTAGTCCAGCCTATGACATTACTCATCAGTCAGAAGGCTCCACAAGTTGACCTCTGACAAGCAGGTGGAAGCTGTGTATAAGGCTAGGAACAACAGCTGGGCCTCTCTCAAGTCCACAAACATTCCAAGAGGAATCCCGAATGCTGTCTCTGAAAATGTTATACTGACCACATATTCCAAAGCTGATGCGTAGCAGAGGTGACCGTATACTCAGCACCAAACAGAGTCCTGATCTCATCTAGGGCCTGTGTTCTGTAAACTCCTCATCTTTTCGGGAACTTGGGATCCTCCAAGAAACAGCATTTATAATGTATGAGGTCCTAAGTATAAGACAAAAGGAATGTGGCAGGATTGTCACAAATGGTCTCACCAGTTTTTCTGGTACCTGCCAGCAAAGTCAGGGCTCATGGACCCTGGCATCTCTGCACGAACCCTGGCGCCTCCCTCTGCTCTGGCCTTTGGCGTGCTTGTAGGCTGGATTTCCCAATGTCCACTGTGTTTTCTTCGTTCTCTCCTTTCAGTGTTCAGTTTTACACATCCCTCAGGTTCATTGATATCTGTGTCTCTGATTAATTTTCACCAGATGTGTCTAGACTCCTCCGAGATTTGTTATTTTCCCTCGTGTTCCTAACCTTCTTTGGGCCATTTGTATGGTTTCTCTGACCTCACTAGTATTTCCAACACCTCCCAAATTAGTGTCATCTGTGACTTTCCCTCACTGGCTCTCTTCTCCCCTTTACAGATCATTAATAAAGAGGTGAAACAAGACCAGACCAGCACTGGACTCTGAAGCAAATGACAAGGGGTGGGAGGGCCAGAGCTCTCTTCTTGGGCCAGCCCTGGCACAGGAAGGGTGCAGTGTAATGCAAAGGACTCTGCTAGACCCCTCCTGCCTGTGGCCCACAGTCATTTATCACCATGGTCTGTTTATAATTTCTCAGCTAGATTCCAGGTTCAGAGAGTGTGGTCATATGGAAGCCAACATGCATGGCTGTGCCAGGTAATGCTGATGAGGTCCAGAAAACCCAGAGTACTAGCGTCCTGCTTTCCATCCTGCTGGAAAGCTCTTACCTCAGCTCGGCTCCAGGCTCACCACACAGGAGTGTGGGAAGAGACAGACTGAGACACCAATGCCCTTTGCCCCTTTCCCAATTGTTCATTACATAGTCACTGACTTTTCACATTACTCATTAGGCTTTTCTCTTACCTGAAAGAAATCCTCTGCTGCACACATGGAAAAATCAAAAATTCTTTTGTAATACTCAGGTCTCAAACACAAAACAAAATTAAAAAAAAAAAAAAAAAAAGGTAACTGGAATGGGTGTGTTTCCAGGGTAAACAAGCCTGCTAAAAACAGAAGTGATTCAGGTTTATTCATGGTAATGGGAATTTATTTCCCAATGTGATTTTCCTTTCTTTTGCCTTTTCTCTTCCCCCAAACCCAATTCAAGCGCCCCACAGTATCAATCGCTTGCCTCAGCTGGCAGATAGCTACCCTTGCCTGGGCCCAGGATCAACAAGGATAGTGATACCCTACCTAGGACCGAGTACTCATTATACCCCAGACCTTACCTAGCTCAGCTTATCTGGTCTGTACCACAGCTCTGTCAGCCGGTAATAACCTCCTCCAAAGGAGGAAATGGAGGCCAGAGAGCTAAGGCCACTTATCCAAGATCACCCAGCCAAGGAGCACTGGAACCAGGGTCCAAATCCAGGCCTGTCTGAATTCAGATAGCACACTACCACAAGCCTATCACACTGCTACCCAGAGGTGTGTGTCTGTTGAGCATCACAGATGCTCAACATCCTTTTTAGAGGATGTATCCACATCACATGGCATCAGGGGATCTGCAGACCCTGATCTCACATCCTTTTTGGAGAATGTATACACATTCACATGGCACCAGGAGATTTGCAGACCCTGCAGCATTCATGACAAGCTTAAGGAGTTGTGAATGATCCTAAATTCTTCCTTTTTACAACCTGTCTCAATTGCTGAAATGAAAAAAATCTTTCTCTAATGAAATATGGATTGCAAGGACTGTGGATGGGACATTCCAGCTACAGCTCTGGACAGCATTGCCATTTGGCTTGGATAGGAGATAAAAATACATAGATGTCTTCCAGAAGAGCAATTTAAGAGTGTGGCTATGGGAACAGGAATAAGACCAGAAAATATCCCACTCTGTTCAGGAATTGATTGTATAACTGGAAGTAGAGACCTTGTCACAGTGGTTACTTTCCAACGTCTCAACTTGGGTCCTGAAGAGAGACCACTCAAAGATTCTGCAGGATAGTAATAATAACTCAGAAGGTCAAGATGGGAAGTCAAGTGCTGTGGGCATTCAGATCTCATGTGTTGCCCTTGAATAACAGAATCCTTGATGCATGGTGATCTCAAGAGGGGCCACAAGAGCTAGTGGCATTATCCTCTCCTCTCTAGAAGCTTCTTGACCTCTTACAACCTGAGGGGAGTTAATTTTCTACAGAACATCCTCTCTACACACATTCCCTCCCCTCCATGAGATGGTGGTGGTGGTGGTGGTAGTGATGATGATTTTTTCATGTGGTTCTGGGAACTGAACTTGGACCCTGGCACATGCTAACAAGCACACTACCACTGAGCTATATCCCCAGCCCTTGTTTGTATTTTTTATTTTGAGACACAGTCTCATTAAGTTGCCCAGGCTAGCCTTGAACTTACTCTGTAGCCTGGGGTAGACTTGTGATCCTTTTGTCTCAGCTTCCAAAGCAGCTGAGATTACAGGCCGGTGATATCAGGCATAGCTTCTTTGAAATTCTTGGTATTCAAACTCTGATTTTCTTTGGGAGCTAGAGAAGCCACAGTCTTGAACTTGGACTTCAGCCATGCTCTAAACCTGTCAGCCTGCACATCACTACAATAAGAGGTCAAAGAGTCCCCCACCACTATAGAGGCAAATGGGAAAGAACACAGGTCAGAGCCTGCATGCACCTTGGCCAGGCTGACTGGACATCTGGGGAAAAGAGAGGGCTTGGGCACTGCTCAGCCCTCCTGTTTCCAAAGGCCCCTGTAGTCTTGACACCCACAAAAGAAATCAGAGGCATCCTTGATTTCATCCCTTATCTGACCTCCCCCTCCAGCCGTCCTGGCTTCGCTTCTTCGTCTTCCCTCCAATTTGTACACTGGTCTGCATCTACAGTGCTGCTGCCCTGGGTCAGTACCATCAATTCTCCCAAATGACGGAACTGCCTCTACTTCTGCTTTCCTGCCATGAACATTCAGCCTTTGCCTAGCAGCCAGAGTTGCTATGCACCTACAACATAAATTGAATTATGTCATGGCCCTGTTTAAGACCTTCCAATGTCTGCTCATTTTTCTTAGGCTAAACTCTGAGCTTTCTACTGTGGCCTTAAAGGCCTCATGTGATTTGGCCTTTTCCCACCTCTCTATCTGTTTTGTCTACTCAAGAGTTACAGTTTCCACAAAGCTCTTCCTACTCCCAACTCTCCATGGACCTACCTGTAACCCCCCCCCACACCAGCTCCTACCTTGATCTGGCCCAACTCAACTCTCCCCTTTTCCAGACTTGGCTAAAAACTCACTTCATTAGAAAGATGCTTGCAGGACAACCAAGTGGGTTCCTCTTGTGATCAGTATCTTCCTTTCTATCCCGGCAATGAACAAGCTTTGTGAGGCTACTATTAACGTGTCTCAGCATTTACATTCTTTTTTCTTAATCACATGGTAGTACTACAGGGCAGCAATCACATTTACCTTATCCATCACTAGCCTCTCTGCATCTAGAACTTAAGCATCTGACAAAAGAATGTTTAGATGAGTCAATAACGAGTGAATGAATGTGTGAAGGGATGCATGAGTGAAAGTCTCATTGGTAAATGGTATGAGGTAGAGATGCATTAGTTCAACAGCCATAGGAAACCTAAGCTGAACAGAAGTATTAGAAGGAATTTGTAGAAGAGGTGGGAAGAAGAGGGGTCAGAGGTTGTTTTCATGACCAGTTTCCAGTCAATGGATTTCTTTAGCTCTGGGGCAGGCATAGCCCTGGTGTACGCAGAGGGAGGCAAGGACAGTACAAAGGCTACGGCCCCAGTGGGACATCTCACCCCTATTCTTCTATCTTTTCTGGGGGTTTACAAGCTGGGCGTTATACTGGTCCTTCCAATACTGGTTCTGTGGGTAAAACCTCCACCTACGTCTACACATTCTGTCCATGTGTCACATTACATAACTCTTAAGTCTGCATTTGTACCACGATGCACCTACCAGCATCACAGCCCTACATTGTAACTTGCTAATGCCACATCTATATTTTATCTATCAGATCCTAAAATTGGCATATGCTTTCCACCAAGAAAGGCATTCATTTCTAGTGGTTTAAAAAATACAAATAGGGGCTGGAGAGATGGTACAGCAGTGAAGACCATTCGCTGCTCTTACAGAGAACCTAGTTTCGGATCCCAGAACACACACGCCAGCTCCAGTTCTAGGGGATCTAACACCTTCTTCTGGCCTATGAACACACCAAGCATGCACATGGTGCCCATACATACATGTAGGCACACCACTCATACACATAAGAAAGTAAATCTTAAAAGGAAATAAAAATGATCCTGTACTCCATGTCTGCTCAATTATAAGATTTGATGGCAAGAGCTTAGACACTGTCACAGCAGATGTGGCTCTCAATGCCAAGGTCCTTGCCTTGGTGTCCCACTATCTACTTCCTTGAGCATTCACAGACCAAAGGCGCTACTTGAGAGTCCTAAGAAAGTAGCTTCCTTCAGTGGAGACGCAGTTACTTGTTACTACAAAAGATCACCACACCGAGCGGATTTTCCCTACGTGAAATCACGGAGAATAGAACGGCTGTTTTTCCTGTAGTTTGCAGAGCAAGGCAGGTGATACACTTCAGGCGCCAGGTTCACATTTTCACACTCAAAAGTGATGTGTTGAGGGGGTAGGAGAACAGTGGCTGTGTACACACTGCAGGGATACCCATGAGGACAACTTGCTGGGAATGTGTCCCCAGGCAGATCCTAAGCATAAGGAAACAGGGATGTTGAGTCAACTGTGAAGGAGCAGGGAGAGTAGCGGTCAGTCAGAGGCTGAATTCAGCAATACATGATAACTACACGCAGCCCAGACAGTGTAATCTGTATGGGGCCCAGTGAAAAATGAAAACGTGGGAAGCCCTGCTTGGAAAAGTCTTACGAATTTTACCACGCTCACACGTGAGCTTTAAACTTAAGAGTGGACCCAGCCCTTCAAAGCACAAGGCCCTTGGACTGCACAGGCCATAGGCTGATAAAACTACCCTGGCCATGAGGTATGAAGGTGGGGCAAGGTTAATTCTAGGGACCATCGAAACTCTTTAGAAAAGCAAACTTCCCCAGTCCACTTTGCTCTCATAAAATACTGCTACTCTTGAATGATCACAGTAAGCCAAATAAATCAAGCGTGGGACTCGAATCCAGAAGTGGCGACAGAGGGAGGAGCCAAGCCGGCGGGTTGTTATGCTAATTCCAATTTGTTATAAATTTTAGAGCAACTTGCCCTAAATTATGATTCATTTCAGCACCAGGACTCCAGTTTCAAGCAAGCCTTCTGATGCTGGTGTAAGCACCTAACTGATGTCTACTAAAAGAGCATGCTGTAATGTTTCTTTTATAAGGGCTACAAATCAAAACATCCAAAGCAGTTCATTTTTAATGTACTACTATTATCCATCTTTAGTTATAACTTTAATGTCTCCTCAGGCCTCAGAGACTGTAATGCAACTCAAAACATGCAATGGCTGTGCAGAAATAGGTTCCCTTAGTATCTCATTATTTAAATCCTTAAAGATATAGTTTTAAAAGCCTGACGGTATCTGAGCAAACTTGTTTAAAGGAGTTGTAAAGAAAGATAAGTAGTTTTCCTCAGAGGCCTATAAAATTTATTACTACATATTAAAGTAGGATTATATTTCCACAAATTTTCTGAAGACAGTTGTTTTCTGGGATGCACAGTTTGGAGAACTTCACAGAAAAATAAAGGGGACAGGAACTTACTACTGTTCTCTAAATTTGCCTTAAGCAAAACAAGATTTTCTGTGGGTCTTAGAGCCAGTTCTATCTCAAGGGGGACAAAACAACTCCCACCTCAGAGAACATCTTGGTAGATACACTGAATCTCGTAAATGAACAATTAAAAAAAAAAAAGACTTTAGCCTTCAGGAAGAGACACAAGTGCAGCCTAGCACCTCAACATTTTCTTAGGGTAGTAATGTGTCAAAGAAAAGCCCCAGGCAAGAATTCCACTTCTCAAAATACCCCCAAGCCCATCCAAGTACCTATCTTCTTATATATTTGGGGGTAAGTGGTCCATGTTTGCCTTTCAATGTTAAAAAGTAACCTCTTCAGAGGATGGTGTGATAAGAATAGGAGGTAGGAATTGGCTAGGCAGTTAGGGTAAAAGACCCCAAAGAAAAGGAGCCAGTTCCTTGGTTAAAAGTCAAAATGGGCCTCTTAGCAACACACTGTGTTCCAAAGGCCAAAAATGTCAAAAGTATTTGGGAGCTCTTATCTAATCCCTAAAAGATTTTAGGGTCACTTCTTCGGAGGGGGGAAATGTTAGAGTAGCAAAAAGCCCCATTTAAAAAAAAAAAAAAGTACATGAAGTTGTCAGAAAATAGTGATGGGGAGATATGGGAGGTGTTGGAGGGGAGGAGTGGGCGTGGATCAAAACACCTTATGTGCATGTATGAAATTCTCAACCACGTTCTTTTTAAATCTCTTCTTCTCATTTAACATTGCCCTGCGTCAATGTGCACTTTTACCAGCTTTCCTATGCGAGTCAACACATTGCTTCCCTCCCTGTTTGTCCCTAAACAGGCAATTACACTTCTGATTCTTCCCTTTGGGGGCATCTCTGGAGTCCTCACTTCCTCTAGACCAACTCTGTATCTAGAAGGTTCCTGCCAGTGCTGCCTTCCCCATTACTCAGGAGGGAGAGAGTTGAGAACTCTGCATATCAAGTTTCTCCAGCAGTACATGAGTCCAGAGGTGCCCTCTTTACCAGGCCTACAGATGTTTTACCTGGAAAACCAACTCCTGTGTACTCCTTGCCACAGTACCACCTGATCCACTCGTAGGATGTCCAGCAGGTTCAATAAAGACGTGAAACACAAAAGTGAAGCTGACACCCAGGGACAAAATACACCAGTTTTGGTTAAATTTGGCAGACTGCACTATGGTGCTCCAGGAAGGCAAGATTTGAGGAAAGGCACACATTTTCGGTTCTCCTACAGACTTGCCTCAAATTTGTTGATTCCTCAGCAGTATAATAGTTCACATTTGCCCCAGAACAAAGAACTGTATATGGAATACTTTCCAACCAGAAAACATTACGCACAAAGTCTACCACATTCCTTGTTCTGAACAAAATGTCATGTACATTGTCATCAAGTTCAATCACATATCCATGTCACCATATGAATATTTGGCTCTAGGGAGTTTCGATTTAGTGGTAAACATCCACAGTGTCTGAGAGAGGAGAGATTCCCAGCAGCAAAAGTTACTGGAGCTCCATGTTCTATGTGTGGTAATTACATGTACCTCTACTCAGTTATAAGGCAGGAAAATTAAAACACAGAGAGAGAGAGAGAGAGAGAGAGAGAGAGAGAGAGAGCAAGGGTGAGCTATTCAGTGCTAAGATCAGTTGTTAAAAAGCAAAACCCTCTATAATATGCAGTACATGTAACTATTAATGAAAGGCTCCTTAGAAGTGAAAGTTTTGATCAAAACCACTGATAAAGTACCGACACTGCTTACAGCAATGCATCTAGTCTAATTCATCAGAAGAGTTAAGTTACCCATTCACCATTACTATGCTTGATGCCTTGTGATTTCTTCAGAGCTGCCAGAGAAGAGACAGCATAATCCATTAAACAGGCCTCTTAGAGATGACAGCTTCAGCGCCATGGAGACACATACTTTTATTCTCCTTATTCCTTGCCAAACATTTGGCACCACCAGAAGGATGTGAATGTCACGCCACACTGGGGTATCAGACAATTTCTGAGTCCACAATCATGCCTTTAAAAGTGTCTATGAATCCTACTAAGGACACAGCTTACATCTTAAACAGCATAGCAACATTTGAGTCGTGCTGAACCCAGTCCCAACAAGGCAGAACAACAATGCGGTGGGGGTGGGGAGGGGAGGTGGGATGGAGCAGGGTTTCTGGGGGATGGTCAGAGCACACGGACATTCTGCATTCACAAAGCACAGTAGCAAACACAGGGCACAACCATAAACATCAGCGAGCACAGTGGAGCACGCACACAATACAACACTAGAATGCAGTAATTTTTTTTAGAAAAATGATATAAAAGATGGTTTCTCACCCCTCAAAACAAAACTGGAACTTTGGTTTACAGGCCCGGCTATGCCCATATGCCCTCCTCGTCATCCTGCGGCCGGCCCGAGGTGGGGAGGTGCACGGAGGAAAGGAGCACCAGCATGAAAGAAGAAAGGTTAGTCACACCACATGCACGGAAAGACACACGAGTCTTCACTTTGCTTTTTTCATCTTAAAGAACAAGGGCAAAAAATCCACAGTAACTTAAGTTCCACATCACTGGTTTGTCAAATGCATAACCAAGTTTTGTATCTATGACAACCCCACACAAAAAAACATTCCACCCACTCAAGCTTTAACTCTGTCAAGATTGGATTAGGAGATTAAAATTAGTCTACATTAGCAGATGATTATTTTTTGGAAAGCATGCAATCTGAATTGCATATGCCTAAGGAGTGGATTAAACCTTTAAAGTAAACAGAGAGGTAATTATAGTAATTAAATACCTTTAATTTCTCTTAAGCTTAAAGTATCAATAAAAGCTGAAGAAGAATTTTGGTTAAAAGCTACCTATTTCTACTTGGGCGGAATAAACTATTTAGCATGCATAACTCATAATGGTTATTTTACGAAGGCTCAGACATGTTGCAGTATTGTTTATTGGGTTCTTTTTGGCTCTCGGCATAGAGGAGGGTGGACGCGTGAGGAATGATTGGTTTTTATATTTGCAATCAAGTGAGCTTAAAAGAGGGTAAACTGCAATTGGGTAGAGATCTTGCAGAAAGGATGTTATGTTATTTCATTTAACATTGTGCTCAGCTGTAGATAATTGGAAACTAACTTGGTGTGAATTATTGTTGAAAATGTTTCCAAAATGGCTCTGGCCACTTTCTTCTTTTACAGAAGTGGCCAATAGGCAGGAAGATGGATTCCTTAAAGATGGCAATATGTTCCCTATGTCAAAGTATTTGCGGTGAACAATTCTCCGTGTGCACAGGAAGGAGCTAAACAAAGCATAGAGGAAAGAATGAACCACATTCGGCTCTCACACGTAATTTGAGAACAGAGTCATTTTAACAAGTCCTCAGTGAAAACATTTTGTCATGATTTGTTTCTTTATTTTGAAAAACGGGAATAGGGGAAAAATGGCTGGAACATTTGTTCATGTTTGGATTCGTACTATTTAGGTTGTTAGACTATTGGGGTGAATAATATTAAAATGCCACTATCTGACCACTTTTGACCTAGAAAAACAGAAACTTCATACATTTCAATAAGCAGTTTCATATAGCTCAGTAAGCCAAGGCAAGTTTATTGACTCAAAGATTTAGATGTATGTAGTCTTTGAGCTGATTCCCAATGCATTTCTTCCCTCTGTATCTCTTATGTACTTTACACATTTAGAAACATTTTTCCAAGAAGAGATGCGTAGAGTTCACCAGACTTCCAAAAGAACCGGTGGCCCACAGAACTTCAGAGCTCTCTTGGGATTTAAGGCAATCAAGGGATTTACACAGAGTCTGAATTGGACAAGCCAGTATGAATTGTCACTTGATAGTTTAGGTAGGAATATCCTGGCAGAAAGAAAGCATATTGATCAATTTGGCTGGGTTGCTGTGTATAAAAACTGCCTATGTTTATTTACTACTAAATAACCTCGTAACTGCTCTGGCAACATCCCTTTTCCCTACACGGTTGGAAGAAAATGTATTGCTGCACTTATTGAACTTCCACTGTATGTCTAGAGAAAAGCAAAATTGATGTTCCTTTTTATGTTAATAAAAAAGGAAAGTCTGCAGTATGATAACCCCCCGGAGGGGGCAATAAGTAGGCTTTGGGGGCATAGTAACATGTGAGATTCAATGCAGAATGCTAGTGGGCATGTGTATAAATGTTTTTCTCTGAACAGAGGCTCTTACTTTCATCAAAAGACTCTTGACCCCCAAAGTCACTGCTGTAGGAAAGCTCCAGGCAGGGAAAGACACCCCAATTTGCCAGTGACAGAACAAAATTGGAGGCTTTCCGTGAGATGCAGTCCACAGTCCCCACTGACTGCTTCCTAAATGCCTGTCAAGTACCTCTGCTTGCAGAGCAATTTATTTCAGTTTACATTTAAAACCCAACAGCACATTTACATGAAGTTTCTCCCAAGCCACTGATACAGGGTTTCAATTAAAAAAAAAAAAAAAAAAAAAAAAAAAAAATAAGAAAAAAACATATTGGTCAAATTATAGGTATTTGGGGGAGTATAACATGAAACAATGCATATGGCTTGAGAATTTTAAAAATAACGTATGGGATACAGTGGAGAAAAGATTGACA
>NW_008354534.1:3391418-3476490 GCF_000622305.1 Nannospalax galili
ACATTTTTTATAATTTTATATTAAAACCCCACAACACATTTACAAGAAGTTTTCCCCAAACCCCTGAATAAGGGTTTTAAATAAAAAAAAAAAAAAAAAAGAGAAGAAGAAAGAGAAGGAAAAGCCAGTGCCACCAAAATCTGCCACTCCTTTCTCAACGGTGAAGTGCGGTCTAATGCAAATCACTTGTAACAAATTAAATATATTAAAGAGTGGTAATTAATTATGATTGAAACAGACAGGAGTTGTAGCTTGAAAATACACACTGCCAATATCTCTACTGTTCCTAGTCCACCATAGGAATAAAAGGGAGCTCCCAGATGTCGAGGGTTATTAAAAACCAGATGTTGAGATCGGCGTCTTGTATGCTGGTGAATAAAGTAAAGAAATATGACAGCCCAGTGTAAACTTAGCTAACATTTAACATGGCAGAAATGTGAATAAATTCCTTTCGTGAACTTGGAATATTTTGTATTTTTTAAAGTTTTTCATTTTCAAAGTTTAGCAAGATTTTAGAAGAAAACAGAAAGGAAGCAGTGGCCATTCCTGGTTTCTCTTGTCTTCAAAGTATAAACATGAGTTGACCCTCATCACCAAGTAATCTGGGTCAGAGTGAGTGTCCACTTGAGAAATAAAAGGCAAAGAAGCAGGAGCTAGTCAGAGAGGCAGCTCCAAGTCTTCCAAACACTTGCAGCTGTCTGGCTGCTCAGCTGCATGCCTCTCTGTATTCAAATATTAATTTCTTTAGCAACCTTACCCCCCAGAAATGTAAATCCGAGGATCAGAAACAAAATAAAACAAAAAGTTAAAAGTTAAAAAAAAAAAACAATGGAGAAAGACTTGATGTCTAACTACATGCCAAGTTATTTAGAAATACTTGGAGTTCTAAATGAATCTATGAGGCCTGGGAGAGCCTGTTTCCTCTTCTTGTTTTTCTGTTTCCAGATTACCCTGCAGTGGCTTTTCTGGACGCTGACCGGTGTTTGATCCCTGGTGTGTCCTTTGTTAGTGATTGCTCTGCCAGAAGTTGCCAAAATATCTGGATGGGAAGAAGCCTCTCCAGTCCATCAGTCATCTGTTTGCTTTTGTCCACAGCATCTGAGGCTGGGAGCATCCTCAGTGGACTAAACCCAGAGCAGAGAGACCACAAAACAGCCAGTTCTGAAGTGGGGGAGGCTTAACTATCAAATAACCCCAGGATGCATCTACAACTCCAAGGATGATGTGACAGGCAAGAGTCCTTGATGGAAATCCCACAGTCCAGATGCTGTGCTCTAATGGGATTCTGTAAATACTGAGATAAAACAAATTCCTCCCCGGATGGGCTGCTTACTCTGGGTCTGTGAATGACAAGATCTAGAAGCAAAGGAACCAAGTCATTGTTGACAAGTCAAGAGACTCTCGCTATTGGGGGAGGGGGATTTATTAGCCCATCAAAGAGGTTCTGAACAGGAACTAGATAGCCTGGCATGATAAACAACCTAGAGTAAGCCTTTAATTGGTCTCTATTTTGAAGTATTGGGTATAGCAGACAGACAAACTCAAGCCCATCATGAGTATATTTTTAAAAATACCTGTAGCTCTTTTTTGAGTTGTTAGATTGATTTTTTTTTCTTGGAACTTGATTAAGAACTTGATTAAGTTCTTAATGAGGACCTTATTGCCACACCTACCACAGCCAGGAAGGAGAGTAAGATCAAGGAAATGCCTTTCTTAAACAGTCTGTTGCCTTTGTGGGAACCTAGCTACCTTGTCTGGAAGGAAGTGAGCCCAGCTTCCTAGTGAGATCTGCCTGCTTGTGACCAGGTCAGGGTGGACAGCCTCACACCTCCCCTCACCTCTGCTTCTCATCAAAGTCTTCTTTAAAACTTCAAACTTGGGACTCTGCCACCTTGGCTGTGCACAAAAGCAGGGCTGTAATATGGAATTCATGATGTACTGAGATGGGTCCCAAAGAGCGAATCCTCTTGGCATTCCCAACTTCAGGGTGTATGGAGGAAAGCAAGCTTAGGTTTCTGGAAGAGAAGGCCACCGAGCCTCACCAGGGTACGAAGTTTTGTTGCAGGTTCAAGTCCAACCCTTCCCCCTAGAGACTGCTTGTCCATGTCTTTCCTCTGTCCTGACACTGAATGCTTAGTTGGTGGATGGACGTTTCTGCTCAGGTGATGGGGTCAGGCATGATCTCATATGTGACTTGTATCTGTTTAAACCTGCAGGTGCTGAGCTCAGCCAGGTTGAGATACCTGCTTCAGGCTCTACCTTTTTTTTTTTGGTCTTTTTGAGACTGGATCTCCCTGAAGCTCTAACTGGCCTGGAACTCACTATGTAGACCAGGCTGGCCTCAAACTCACAGAGATCCTCCTGCCTCTGCCTCCCGAGTGCAGAGGTTCAAAACCACTGTCATGTATTAGCACTGCCTCTAGGTGAAAGCGAGTGCCGAAAATTCCAGCCTGCCTAAGTACAAACAAAATACACTCTTCTGACTCTCCTGAAGCCACAAGAAGAGGAACACATTTGGACCTCCCTCGGTGGTGCTGTGTGTTGGCTCCTCTTAGCTCAGCTCTGCAACACTCAGGATCCTGTCCTGTCCTCCTTGAAAGATGCTGATGATCCTGATGGGAGGATGATGCCACTATGCCGAGCCCCCTTGACTCCTGATGGAAAGAGCCCTCATAGGCCATGAAGCACTCAGCAGCACCTCAACAAAAAAATTTAAAGTTCCTGAGGGGAAAGGCAGCACATTCTTTCCTTTGCACTATCTGACAAGTTCTCAATGTGTGAGCTTAACGGATATTTCTAGATGAGTAACAATGTAAGGCTTGGTTCTCACTCTTTTTAATGAGTCCTCTGGGAGAGAATGCTGCCTCACTTCCAAGTTGACTAGGCTTGGCAAGATCATGCTATCCACATCTCCTAAGAATCTCTTACCCTTTCTACCACAATGACTCTATATCCCTGGTCATTCTCCATCTTCCTAGTCAAAGCTGAAAGTTCACTGGCTGAATGGCAGATAACTGGTATGATCCACATTTTAAAAGACATACCGGGGCAACTCAGGGGAGAGGCTGACTGGATAAGCCTGTGCGACCAGACCTTTTCAGCAAGCCCAATGCTAATGCAGCCACTGAGACCCCTTTTCTAAGCCACTGAGAACATTCTAGACAGTTTGACAGCAGCTTTTGCCCTCATTTCTAGCACAGCATCTTAAGGCAATCTCTCAATTTTTTTGCACTATCATTGCAGGGTGACTTAAAAAGACTTATTTCCTTTATCCTTCAAGAAATTCGGACAAGCCAGCCTCTGGTGAGTGGCTCTACTTCTCTGGGCTGAACATGAAACTGCTGAAGTGCTCTACACGGGCCAACAATATTGTTTGGGAGCTCAAAGTCAACATCTGCTAAAAGCTGAGCCACTGCCAGATAACCATAAAAAGGGGTGGGAGTGAAGACAGGCTTTATTTTTGCTCCTTCATCCATCAGTCATTAACACTTGGCTTTGTTAAACACAGTGAAAATTGTGTTTTTAACAGGACCCTGGTTGGACCATTTCAACTTCCCATTTCCTCAGTTGCTTACAGAGGAAAAAGGGACCCACTCCATCCCCACACTTCATAGGGTGCTGTGAGAATTAAATTGGAGATTGAAAATTAAACAACTTCATAGCTGTTAAAGACTTCTGCAATTATAATGGGGCATGTCATTTGGGCTGGTAGCATGCAGGAGTCTTGCTCTGTATCAACAAATTACTTGATGTTACACTCATACCAAAGGCAAAATGGCATGTATGAAAATAATCTAATGCCATATTAAATCATTTTAAATATCTTAGTATCTCTGAGATGTCCAGAGTTGGAGTTTTCTCAGTTCATTAACAGACAGATGCCTGGATCAGAATTTATAGAGAGCCGCTGCTCCAGTGTGGAAGGTGGTGGGTTTGAAAATAACTATCAGATTCTGTGAGTGCAGCGTATATTGAAAGATGCTCCCAGGGCCTTTTCCTCTCTGTTCCCTTATCTCTGAAAAGCTGCAAGTGCCTGGGGCATGTAAGTCAAACATGGTCCTTATTACACCAGTCAAGAAAAAAAAAACAAAAGAGGGGCAGTGATGTTTAGTAATATAAAATAGATTTCCCAACTTCCCGGCATGTCAAGGTTGGCCACCCCCTTTCAATAGGGAGTTGACATGCTGCCTGTTAGACAAATGTGACTGGATTAAAGCAGAGTTGAAAAGGAATCTAGCCTCTGATGTTGCCAAGCCCGAGTTCCACCTACAGGCTGGGGAGTGCAGGCTCTGTCTGAAAACTCTGCTGACTGTACCAAATCTCTTAATGAAGCCCTAATACTGAGAACACACTGTAAAACTTAAACAAACCGGGAAGGAAGAAGAGCCTCACTTTCCCTCAAATAGAGCAAGACAGGACTCTTTAATAGGTGCTAGCTTCCTGTTCTAACTGGAGGGTCCTGGGGCACTAAGCAGCTACGTCCTTTTCCCACACATGAAGACCCTCCCTGCAGGGTTTATCAATGCATGCCTCATGTGCTTACACAGAGGAATTAACAGCACACCCAGATTAAAGAGCTTTGGCAATAACCTGCTTGTCTGCGCAGCCAGCTTCCTATTCCTGCTAACCCACCTCCCTTCCTGTGCCTGTAATGGCTGGGTGAGCAGGCAACTGCTGGCAGAGGAAGAAGGCAGTTAAATACCTCCCACAACAGCAGTTTAGACATTTGTCCCCATTTCCTTCTTTACCTGTGGCCTCCTAGAGGGTCATTCTAGCGCTTCAAGCAAACAAATAGACTGCCACCTTTATTTCCCAATGGTGAGAAAAGGCATAGATCATTTGCCTTATATTTTAGTGGCTTTGGGGATTTTTGTGCATTTATTTATTTTTACTGTCTTTGTGAAGAGAATGAAAACGTGCCATTTGTGTTCTTTTTACTTCATATACTTTTTTTTCCTAACCTGCCGAGGTTTAAACAGTATCATTTAATCCACTTGTGACAAAAGACATGTGGCTCACAAAATTTATTGCCATATGCATGCTGGAATATCACTGGCTCCAGTTCTGAGATGTCTAGCCTAGGAGTGGCAGAGGTGGACATCTCTGAACCCGCTCTCTCATCCGATAAGCACCAGCACCCATGAGTGCAATTCTTGGGTTGCCGGAATTGAAGGGTTCTCCCGCAGGTGAAGCCTAAAGGCAGACTTCTTTCAGAAAGTGAGCCAAAGAAATACAACAAACAAGCAAAAAAACTAAAAGGGAGAAAACCAAAAAACCAAAAAACAAAAAACGTTAGATGTATTAAGATGGATAGTGAGATTAAAAGCCTAAGACACACGACTTTCCTCATCAGGTAACTGTCACAGAGAACTAGAAATTACTGGGTCTTTTCCTTCTTCTCCCTCTGTTCCCTACAGCTCGACTACAACTACATTTTTGTAAAATCTGATAGACGGTGGTGAATTTTTCTCCCATGTAGGAAACATGAAAATATATTTATACACACACATATATGGGAGAGAAATTTCTAGTTAAACATGATCTTGTGAAATTCTTCCATATGTGGAAAAGCCCTCCGTTCATCTGACACATAGCAATACACACATGTATACACACAGAACTCTGTGTACATTTGTCCCACACCCATTTAACCTCAAAACATAAAATAAATTCTTTTTTTCTCTTTCCTAAGCAAAAGCTAGGAATAACAACTCTACATACAGAATCCATCTTCTGGGGGCAACAGAGCTCATTGAACTCTGTCTGTCAGAATTCAAAGGACTTTGCTCTGGTTAATCTGCTATTGAAAACACAAGGATACCAATCACAGGCTCCCATCTCGCATATCACGGGGGATGGAGGGTCTCAAGGGCCTTCAGATGGCTTTGCAAGAAGTCATAGGGCCCAGGAGGGAGGCTAAAACTGCTGCCTTCCCTATGTGGACATAGGGGCTTTCCTAGCTCTTGTTGATGGCACATAAAATTTAAGAGAAAAGCTTGTGAGTTTTTCCAGACAGATTGGGGCCAGAAACCATATGAGGCCTGGGTGTGACACCTGCCTCCAGCCATGATCTCAATGAGGGCCTGCTTATTTGGATGGCTTGAAATTCCCCTACCATGGGAAGGCTCTGTGGGAGCTTGACTAGTTCCAGGAGCTCCAGTGTGGGTCACTCTAAGGAGGAAGGGTAAAAAGGCAGGAAGTTGGCTTCTATTTCAAGAGCTTAGCAGACCTATGGCCAGTGGGAAGAACAGAGAAGGGACATGTTTGGGGACTAGAAATGCTAAAGCTGAGGCAATGAGTACTGCAGAGTCCTCGAAGCATTCCTCGGTTCACTCCTCTGGGCATCAGCCTCTGTATAAAAGCCCAGAGTCTGCTCACATCATTAAGAAACATTCCCATTATCAGTTCTGACTTGGGTTACTAGGATAATTACATTATATCTTGGCATATCATCTGTTTACTTGTCCCATGACCTCTAGACTTTGAAATGAAGACCAAATCTAGGTCTGGGTTCTTTGGTGTCTAAGCTGTTTGATGAATTACAGTGAAACCATACCTGTCCCAAGCAGAATCCTATGGGAATGTTCAGCAAACAATGGACGTGGACATTCAGTGCTATGCAGTATGTTCCGTGGTACAAACTCACATGGTAGTTCCGAGAAAAGGCATGCTGAGAGCACATGGTAGCCAGAGACAGCAGAGAGAACCAGTGGTCGCTGTGGCTACACACGGAGTCTCGAAATCACCAAGTGGAGTAGGCTGAATATTTGTGCAATCAGTTTTCTAAGGCTAGATTAGCAGAGCAGATGCAAAATGAAAAAGCCAACTTTTTCCAGGGGTGGCCACTACCTGAAAGCACTCTAACCCTCTGGCTGAATGGAAGGCAGGCCTGGGCCAAGGGGAGAGTCACCCATGGTGTTCTGGGATCCTAGCTTTCTCCAGGTCCTCATGTACACAGAGGCTCATGGGTGAGCAAGTAATGGAATATGGGTCCTGGCAGTCTATTGCCAAGAGCGCCCCATGGTTCATAGTGACTCCCCCATCCTGGCCAGTCTTTCCTCTACTTGAATGCCACACTCTGGTGATCCCATGACAGAGAGAGAAAGTTTGCAAGAAGCCTCCCTTTCATTAGGGACAGCAAAAACAGGACCACTAAGAGGAGCAAGAGAAATATGTGTGAGTGCGTGTGTGCGTCGTGTGTGTGTGTGTGTGAAAAAATAAAGACACAAAACAGCACTGCAAAGAAAAACGAGAGTTGGGGCAAATGGAGCGGGTGAGATTACATTTTAATTCAACTTTTGGGGGAACAAAAATCCCAAATTACATAAAATGTACTGTAAATCAGCCGGGAAGTTGAAAAAAACACATTTGCATCTTTGAAACAGTGGATATGATTTGGTCATGCAAGCATAAATAGGCGCAGCTGGACAGATGCACTCATATAGCCATGGTGTTGCCAGCAACGAATGGACAGCACTCACCTTGGGCCTGCATATTGTCAGTTTTGTGACTTGATTATTTTTTAAAGATTTATTTTAATTTATATGTATGTGTCAGTGTCTGTGTCAATGTATGCCACATGTGTGCAGATACCCATGGAGGTCAGAAGAAGGCACTGGATGCCCTGGAAATTGATTACAGGTGATTGTAAGCCACTTGATATGGGTACTGAGAACCAAACACAGGTCCTCTGGAAGCATAGCAAATGCTCTCAACCACTGAACCATCACCGCACCCCAGTTATATGTTTTCAGACCATAAATAACCTCTCTAAATACCAGTTATTTATCTGTACAACAGGGACTCTCATCTGCATTTCCCATACATACTAGGGGAACAGTTCATCAACAGACATTTATGGAAGGAAGACAGTGGTAAATGTGTTTCACTGTACTGTGTTTCACCGTACGTAACAAAACACATCAATATTTAATTCAATCGCACTTTTCTGCAATTATTTTTAATATTTACTTTTATTATTTTATTTATGTGTCTGTGTTAATGGCAGTTGTGTGAGTGCCTGTGGAGGACACAGGAGAGCATTGAATCTCCTGGACCTGGAGTTATAGGCAGTTGTGAGCTGCCCAACATGGGTGTTGGGACCCAAACTCAGGTTCTCTGTAAGGGCAGAATATGTCCTTAACCTCTTGAGTCACCTCTGAAGCTCCTTTTCTCTAATTCTAGTAATTATTATATCCACAATCCTGGACTCTATAGCTTTCCTTAGAAAGTATTATTTCTGCAAGTAAAGTGTGAAATTTAAAGTTTTTAAAAGATCTGGAAATCGTAAAGGTGGCAAAATGCATTCTGAGCTTGGGCATTTCCATTCAGCGAGGGAGGGAAGAGAAGACGGAAAAGTTTTCTCCTGGTTTGTGAAAGGTGCCGCCTACTCCAAGTCTGCCAAAATGTTCAGTTTTTGTACCTGAACCACCATCCTAGAATCTGTGCACCTTAACAAGTAAGCATTTTGCATAAGAAAGTAGCAAGATCTAGGCCCTTAAAAACCCATTCCCCCAGACCAATACTCAGTATAGAAATGTCATTCCAAGACATACAAGGGGCAGCCTGAACTGGCCTGGCATTACTTGGCCTGGGTGTGTCACTCTACCTTGAAACGCTGTCCATAATGAGGTTAGTGAAAACTTGGGAGGCAATGGACAGAGCTTACTAAAATATGATTTTTCCTAGGAAAGTAGAAGTTATAGAAAGCAAAGTAGAAAGACTTTGTATCACTGATAGGCTTTAAGGCACAGAAAGGTTCCATCTAAAGGAAATAACAAAGGAAAGTGACAATGTCGGGTACAGGGCATTTAGGAAAAACTGTGTTTCCACTTGGCTTTGTGAAATCCATCTTGGTAACCTCTATATAAACTGTATCACTAATGCATCTCTAGGATATCCCATTTACTTTGGAATTTGTTATGTCACAGGAAATATCTGCTGTGTACCTTGTACCATTTTCTCAGCTTGAAGGTCTTTCTCCATCATTGCCTGGCTTTGTTGGGATGTCCTATTGGGGCTTATTGGGGCGTATTCGATGGCTATAGTCATTCTGGAGTCATCAGTCTCTAGGTCTTAACTGCTCCTTTCCCAGGTAGAGGCTGGATGATCTGTCTGAAGCACTACCATGGCATCTTGGCCACTTCTCCAAATCTCCAAGCCCCTCCTCATCCTCTCTTCATAGTCCCGTGTAATCCCTCAAGGTGGCTTTGTATTTAGCACTATCCTTGATTTCCTGAGCCCCCATCATGAATGGCTCCCTTAGCTCAGATCTGCTGGATTCTTAGGAGACCTTTTGCTCCCCTGGAAATGCTGGGAGAGGTGGTTGCATTATAGCCTAGAATCTCCACCTCCCCAAGGACGCACAGCTGGAGACCGCATCCCCTTTGTTTTAAACTAGGCAGCCTCTCTTTTTATTCACCTGATACTCTGAGAATACTATTTCTCAAAGCGCAGATGTTACTAGGAAAGAAAAAAACATCCATGATCAAATAACTCTGGGAAATGCTGGATTAAATAAAATTGGAGAGCTTGCTTTCATACATACAGGTTTAGATCCTTTGATCTGCTACTTGTACTGGGATGCTAGATGACAGAGTTAAATATGCAGCACTTCCCCAAAATCTTTGCCCACCCAATCCTTGTCTCAAGATTTCCCTCATGGGACTAATGTCCTAAAAGTTACTTTGGGAAATGTGAGTCTAGACTTATAATACTTACATTCAGTTTCTATCAAGGAGAAATCAAAAGGATAAAGGGGAAGAGAAGAAATGGAAAAAGAATCTACTTCTGTAAGTGCTGGTAACACTCCTGTCCTAAGGACAAAGGAATTTCTCTGGAAATGGAGCAAAATGACTGATTTTTCCATAGTTCCTCATTTTCATGTGTTCTGATCTCTTAATAAACTTCAGAAAGAAGTGGCAACATTTTGTGCCTGCTTGTCCAGAAGACGGGGTTGGTTTACACTGAGTGCTACAAGAAGTCCAAGCCTGGAAGACTCATAGCAAAGGGGGGAGGAATCCCTGAAGGAACCTTTCCCCTCTAAGTCAGCTCAGCTAACTTGGAACACTGTGGACACCCAAATGGAATCCATCCACATTATGTCTATTAAAACTCTGGTGGTGCAACATACTGATTTAGGGCTCTTCCTTTCCCTTAAGTGGCTCCATTGCATAGGCATTAGCATACAAGGCTTGTACATCATGCACAGAGTTGGAAAAGACTTCCTAGACTTACTATGTTGATATCTAGTTGGTTAGTCCAGTACATGGGAAGGCACCATGTCCTAAATCTGGGAGCCCTAGTCTAAAAGGACATCTGGCTCAGGAGATCAAGTCCTCCCACCACACCACTGGAGTTAACCTAACCTCGTGCCAGGGGTCCCTGATTAGTTCTCCTTTGCTCACTGAAAGGGTGAAACAATAGAACTTGACAGCTTTGGCAATTCCAATGTAACTCCATAAAATATCTTCCTGGCCAAGGCTACTTTACTTTTTTACCATGAACTCCACTATAATGTAAGCTCAGAAACCATGGCCTCTAATGATCTCATAACTGCCTTTCATCTGTCTTGTTCTAACTGACATGACCCAGAGAAGAGCTGAGTAGACACTAAGGGACTGTTATCTAGGACAGGAGAGCAAACACCCTGAAGGCAGGGCTCTGTGGTGCTTACAGGTTGCACCCTAGGCTCTGTGTAGCATTGGCATGTGGTCTATTCTCCACAGAGCAAACTACCAGCAACCAGAATTCAGTCAGGTGGCTTCCCCTAGGACATGGGATTCCCTCTGGAGAAGTGCAGCTACGTATCTCTGTGTCCAAGAGCTGTCTAGAGCTTTCATTGACTGCATCAGTGACAACGATGTGTCACAGGTCCCAAGGACATGTCTCAGCCAGATGCTGTTCCAGGACAATCACTACTACCCTGTGGTAACCTCTAGTGATGAGGACACACAGGAGAGGCCAACTGAGCAGGCAAGGCACTCCACCTGGTGATGACCCGTCTGTGAGGAAGCATCAGGAGGCCATGTTTTGTGAGAAATAAAAGTTCAGAAAGCAGACAGATTTGATATGGTGACCACTTCACAAGGCATGTTAGAGTGTGTGTCTCTTTTATCTTAGCAGGTCCTCATGTGCCCATTCTTCTGATTTGGTCCCCAGGTCTTCTTGCTGTCCTTCTAGGACTCTCTGCTCCCTTGACCCTGGGGCAGAGGGAAAGCCAGCGTGGCCTTCTGGCATGCATGGTTCAGAGACACCTGCTGGCCTCCCACCAATGAGCCTCACTTTAACCCTTCATGGGAGAATGTCAAGGAACAAAAGTCAGGCAGTGTGCCAAGGGGCTGGAACCAAGGACAACGCGACCCCAGAGATGCAGGAGTGCGCAGGTGTGGGCAGGTGGAGAAAGTGTCAAAATACTGAATAAAGAAAACCAAAGAAAATCAAAGACATCAGGTAATGGCACACAATTAATCTCTCTACTTTCTCGGTCACCAACCCCAAAAGCTGTTTCAGAGGGCTGAAATCAATGAACTGGTGCTTTCTGGACACAGCCTGTGGGGACATCTTCTGCAGCACTACTTGGGTCTCTGAGGGCAAAATCTTCAGGGGTACAGAGGTCAGGCTCTCGATGTTGTGTCCTATATAACTAGCTCCCCCTGGAGTTTTACAACCAGTAAAGCATTCTAAAGACTAGAACTTAACTTCTCTGGGATGCTAGTAATGTGACATGAATGAAGGGAGCCATCTGAAAAGAGTCTCGGGAAGAAAATGAACACTCCCTCCAGCAGCATACAATGGCTTTCCCTCCACACAGCTAAGGCTACCATGTGCTCCCAGCCAGTGCTGGAGACCACACTTACACAGATGGGTTCTGCCTTGGTTAATACCCCACCTCTACTGGAATTTATTGTACAAGCTATTCTATTCACAGAATAAAAAAGCTCCTAGTATAGTAAAGGAAGAAAAACTAATACTGATGCTATTGCCCTGATTGTTTGCATTTTCTTTCCTAATTTGCATATGATTTGCCTTTCAGGAGTTTGAATACTAGATGCTATAGGTTTTGCATGTAGTGGGTGAGTGTGTACAGTTGAAAACTGCAGGCATTCTTTTCCACTTGTTTTACTTAATAAAGAGAGAAGATGGGGTCCAAACCAAATAAACCAGACTCCTAGACTTCACTGGCTAAAATGTCAACAAACGGATTTCTCTTTCGATGTTTCACCCTGCCATTAATTTGCATCACTGAAGAATTTTCTAGGGGAGTGCTCAGCAAACTCAAGGCTTCTCTGGTTGCCAGGCTCATGGAAACAAAGTGCTTGCTTTTAAAATTTGGAAAGAGACATTCCAAAGTAACCAGTCATTAGATATGAGCCAGCATTCGATTGCGTATCTATGGAAGAAGAAAGGAGGGGAAGACAGAAAACGCATAACACGAACAAGCAAAGACAAAACCTTAAAGAGGAAGGAGAAAGGAAAACATTTAGACTCCCTGAGTGACGGAAATAAATACCAAAGCTATTAGTTTCAGTTCAAAGAACGTATCACTTTATGCTGTTTATTATTTCTTGAGGATTATTTATTTTATCTTAAAATAACCATAGGGTAAGAGGGCTCCTAGAGGTAAGCAGCAATGAAACTGACCTGGTCTGGAGAGGGCCTGTGGTTGGAATGCTGTGACCTCCCAGGAGATCGGTGGTGGTGGTGGTGGTGGTGGTGGTGGTAATGGTGATGGTCTTCATCATAGCTGTCTGCCATCAGTTTCATTCTGTTCTGCGTCTGTACAGGAGGAAAACCAGGGAAGATTCCATCAGGAGCTACACGACAGGCCCAACAGACTAAAGGCATAGTGACAGAACCTACAGGCTTTCCTTGATCCTAATCCAGAACTTCTCATTTCTAGTCATGCTGAAACTTAATGAACTATACCACTAGCTTTGGTGAAAGAGGTTTTGTCCCATTCTTGAAGTTGCCCATGTTAGAGCTGCACCTGTCAGTGAACTTACCCGTGATTTAAAGGGGGGACTGGATATATCCTAAGATGCTCTGTTTTACATTATCAAGCAATCCCAGAGATCCCTAGTGAACTTGCAATCACAAAGTGTCATCCCTTACACCCTATAACTAGAGCAAGCCAGAGAGAAGCCCTAGAAGGAATGCCAGGAGAGGGCTAGGTAGAAACACAGAGGGACAGACAGACAATGCTCTCACAAGACAATGCAGAAAAACACTGATGGAGATGGTTCACTGCCATGATGTCTTTTTGGGAAAGGGCTTTCTACAACTTTTGTACAGAACTGGGCTTTTTTGGTGGGGCGGGGTTTGGAATTGAGCAAAAGGTACAAAGTAGGTGGAAGACAGCTGGACTACCTTTAATTTACACCCCACGGTGTATGTTATACAGGTGATTAGGTGTCCGGAGTAAGTCTTGAGGGCAATAGGACTGTATCTACTTTATCATGCAGGGCAAGAAATTGAGCGGGGATGAACTGACTTAACAAGGTTGCAAAAACTAAAACAATGCTTAGAGACCATGGAAAGAGCAGAAGAAACGAGCCAGCCTAGAAAGCCAGAGTACGGAACTGAGGGTACGAATGCCCAGGTTCAAGGATTGCTTCATCTCTCTGCTGATAAGGATGTCTTAGGTCAGCCAAGTCTTCATAAGTCTCAATTTCCCTATATCTTAAACAGTAGTCGCCAGTCTGCCTTCCTGGGATTGCTGTGAGGGGCAGGTTCCTGGGATTGCTGTGAGGAGCAGGTGTGGGTCAGGAACTATTACTGCCATTATTGCTGATGTAAGAAATTTCTTCTTTGCCTATGCGGTTTTTCTTTGCCTACAATGTCCCTATTTCTGGGTCTCGTTAATTCACAGTATTTTCTCTAGTAGTCTAGTCTTATCTTTCTTTCTTACTGATGCTTCCTTCCTTTCTTCTTTCCTTCCCTCCCTCCCTCCCTCCTTCCCTTCCTTTCTTCCCTTCCTCCTTCTCCCTCCCTCCCTTCCTCCCTTCCTTCTAAGCTTCCTTTTTTATTTTTAGTATGGCTCCAGATTGAACCCAAGGCTAAGCACGTTTTCTACCACTGAGGTACATTCCCAGCCCTCTCTACGAGCTTTTCCTATGCCCTTGAGACTTGGGGGCACAGGTCTCCTGCCTCTAAATAGTTCTCCATCTATCATTAGATCTTGAGGCTGTCTCTTTCATTTACCTCTCCCCAGGGTCTAGCATGGGGCCCATAAAGGTAGACCTTCATCAGACACTGGAAGAAGAACGGACACTGCCATGTTAGACTGGAGCTGCATGTCTTTCCTTGGTAGGGAGGGTCACTGAGAGTTGAGGGCACAGTGCGGGTTGCCATCACAGCCCCCAGTGGTTTAAGGTGACAGTGAACCATCAGGACTTTCAGAGAGTCGGAAGTCTGTGGCTGGAAAGGCTTCCAACCAATCAGAGTTTTATTGCGTAGTATAAATAATTCTCTAATATAATGGGAATTTTGGACCAAATGCAGTTCATTCTCACAGTATTTTTCATGTACAACCATATCCAGAAAACTTTCCTGGGAGGAATTATTACAGTCTAATTTGGCAGGTAGCAAAGGGAGACATGGATTTCAGTCCCAAGAGCCCATTTCTTGACAAAAGACCTGGAGCTTTCTGGGTCTTCAAAAATCAGTCTGTAGGCCCTTTTCCTTGTCTTGTTGCTAGCAGAAAAGGCAAACAGCTGAACAGGTAGAAACAGCTTTCCCACAAATACTTTGGGTCTGTTAAGTTTTGGAAACACCTCATGTTCCAGTTCTACCAAAGGACACCTCATGATTTATTCACTCCATCTTTTAAGCTGTGTACAATATTTGAAAGGTCCCAAAGCAAATGTAAAAAAATGCACATACATGATAAAACAATAAAAATATAGGGAACAGTCCACTTTAAAAATTAAATTAAAAAAATCCCAGGCAACCTTTGGCAGCTGATAGCAATTCCACTCCTCAGTTGTCCACTTAATGTGTCAGAAGACCCAATGGACAAGTTAGGCTTGTGAGAAAGAGCAGGGTAGTAGAGCCCTTGTGGACCAAGACTCTCCTCAACCCTTCATCCTTAGACACGAGATGCTAAAGTTCAGCGTTCACACCTAAAATTCCAGGGTTGTCACAGGAGATTGTACTTTTGAACTCATGAATGAATAAATCTGGAACAGTTTCTTCCACATAGAATTGTGAGGGTCTGAAGGGAGCCATGAGATCTGTGGAAAAGGAAAAGTCACACCCAAGAATGAATGACGGAACCCAAATGACCCAATAATAACGCTGCTATTGTAAACATTGTAACGTCCTTATTCTTTAGGGAAGCTCCTGAGATTATTTTCTTACCAACGACAACCCTAAAGCTCCCTACCTTTGAACTATATATCCCATAAAAGAATGCACAGGCTAAACAAGATGCTGTATGCCGTCCTAAATGTGTCTGCTGAAATGAGGTGTTGGAGAGTAGGCATGTCATGGGATGAAGACTGTAAATGAATGATGTCATCTTTCCAATTTGGTGCTGAAATATAAATAAACCACATTGTTCATATGAATACCAGATCTGGGGGAAATGTACACAGAGAAGTTGGGAGCGGAAGGGACTTCTTTTGATTAGTCTGGGCTGGGAGAGAAGAGCGTGAAACAGAGAGATGAAAAATGAGAGTTTGGTCTGATACTTTAGACGATTTTTATTTATCTTGCAAGAACATATCCCCTAAACTGTGACCGATTTCTTACAGCCTGCTTGACCACGCTGTGTCCCATAAAACAACTGACCAACCTGGCTCCATTAGTGCAAACTGGAAATAGACTTCTTTTCACCGCCCTCCCCAGTCTGTACTACTCAGCCTCATCCCCACCCAATTATACTGTTTTCCTAACACACAAAGAATAGCCTCGAAGGATAGGAAGCCATAAATAATACTCTAATAGTCAACAGAAGAAAACCTGCAGAAAGCTTTAACAAGGATTCCAACAAAGATACTCAAATAACTGCAGACAGGTTTAGCAGGTGGCCCAGGTGTGATGGCTCATGTCCCGATAACCGAAGGATGCATGAAAGGCCCACCGTAAAGCCTTAAGCTGCAGATCTGCTGGGCAGACCTCCTAAAAATCCAAGAAATCTCAGAGTTGGAGATGGATCACTTTCCACAGCACAGCACTTGGGAATGAGCGGACTCATTTGGTGAGTCACTAGAGCCCATTTTTATTTCCTTTGTGCTGTCTACCAATACACTGACCTAACACTTCCACCTCTGGCCCACCGTATTAGACTCTGCTATACTGCATCTTAACTGCTGAGCCATATCTAATCAGACTGCCTTTATCTGCTTCCTCTTTCCTCCAGGGACCACCTTATTCCTCTAGGGCCACAGCCTCCTAATTTCTTTCTTTCTGCACTTTGCCTCCCATGGATACACTGTCTAGCCAGCAGGACATAAGAATCCTCGTACTCTCTAGACTTAGGATTGAGGCTCCCACAGTCCTCAGGAAAGAGTCCTGCTTCTTGACATGCTTACAGGTCTCTGTTAGGTAACGGCTGCGTATCTGTCCAGCCTCACCTCCCCTTAGCCTTCTTCAGTGTCGGGAGTCACCGTTTTCAGCGCCAGTCCTGACTTTCATCCTCTACCCCTTAAACTGAGCTGTACCCTTGAGTGCTGCTGACCTTAGCTTCAACGCTGTCACCTGCAGACACTCCTAATCAAGTCTCTCTTACAAGGCAGGGACCATGTGCTCTACCGTCGCTCACAGAATTCCTCAGCATTCACCCCCCCCAAACCCCTGTCAATTACTGTGACTACTTCCAAGAATGACAAATAATGTTTTCTTGGCTTCTTCCACACTAGGTTGAAAATCTCTTGAGGGAACTAGTGTGTCTGGATTACCCTTGTATGTACCACCTACAGTATTGTCTAGGTGTAAAAGAAGTAATGTGTGCCATATAAGTGTATAAAGGTATGAATGAATGCAGAGGACACAAGTTATTTCAGAACAGATGAGGGGGGAAATGAACTGAGAGGTTAGGCTGACCTAGCTGAGCAGTTAACTCTCAAGGTGACAGTTTAACCTTTCCTGCTGTAGATGTTTTTGTTCCCAGCCATTGTTGTTCTTGAGGGTGGAGAGAGAGGAATAAATGCATAGCTTTGGAGCTACTGGGCAAGTCAAAGTCTTCATGAAATATTTCATTTCTCAGTAATGTGGTACCCACCAGACCAATTAATTCATTAAGAATAAGGGGTACCTGGGTGCCATCAGGTGCATTTTCTTACTGACCCCTGACCTTTGGAAGAGCAGGGGACTTTGGAAAGCTTTTATTCGTGCCAAAAGTCAACTGTGGAAAACTGAAACTTTACCCATTAACTAAGACCACTGATGAACACCACCTGTGAAAAGGTGCTAGCTATTGTATATCCTCTGACATGTCTGAAGACTTTATCCAAGGAACTCTCAAAACTAAATGAAAATACTTGATTACCTAGTAATAGACCCAATAATGTAATGGCAATATGTAGCTACAAAAGTGATATTAAAACTGCCTTTCCACCTATCAAGGCAGCAATAAGGAATGAAGCTTTCATCATCGATTTAACAAAAAAACCTTCATGAATATGGTTAAAAAGAAAAAAATATATAATAAGATTTGTTGTCATGGCAATGGAGATAATTCTGCACAGTGTTAATAACACTTTTCTTCCATCAGGCTTTCTCTCTCCCTCTTTCCTAGAGAACATGTAACACTTTCCAGAAGTCTTCTACATGTCTCATTTCTGCCTAATCAAAACAAGGTGAGCGTTTCTTGTCTGCAAGGAAAAGATGGTAAACCAATCCACGACCAGAGAGTAAGGACAGGAGCTTTTCTGAATACCCATGAGGCTCACAGGACAAAGAATCTTAATAGAGCAGAATCTGGGTCCCAATGGTGAAGTCACGAGTGGAAGATAAAGTAAGCAGGAGATGGGAAAGCCAGAGGCATCTGACACACTGGAGAATTGTGCAGAAATCAGTGTAGTAAGCTTTCCTCTATGGACACAGCTCAGAAAGTAGCTCCATGCTGTCTGAACTCCAATGACAAGAATAATTATGTGCCAGGCTAAGTGTCTGGTTAGCATGTGCCCATCAAAACATTGATGAAGAATAATTATGTGCCAGGCTAAGTGTCTGGTTTGCATGTGCCCATCAAAACACTGATGTGGGGGCTGGATCGACTTGGGAAAATACTTGCCAGGCAAGCATAAGAACCAGAGTTCGACCCCCAGTATGCATGCAAAAGGAAAAAGCTGGCACATACTTGTAATCCCAGAGCTGGGGAGGCAGAGACAGGAGGGTTCCCAGAGGTTGCTGTCCAGCGAGCCTAATTGGTGAGCCCCAGGTAAGAGATCCTGTCTCAAAAACCAAAGTGGATCCTCCCTGGCTTCCTGAGGAACAACACACTAGGTTGCCCTCTGGTCTCTGTATTCACATGTACACAACACATACACACACACACACACACACACACACACACACACACACGCACCAGCGCACAGACACACACTTTTGAAATAGCTATTTTTTCTTTTACAGTTTAAGAAATTAAGTCCAGGGCTGGAGAGATGGCTCAGCGGTTAAGAGCACTGACTGCTCTTGCAGAGGACCTGGGTTCAATTCCCAGCTACAAACCGTCCTTAACTCCAGTTCCAGGGGAATCTGAAGCCCTCTTCTGACCTCCACGGCATTGCATGACACGGGTGCACTCACATGCATGCAGGCAATACACTCATACACATAAAATAAAAATAATAAATAAAAAATTTTTTAAAAGAAATTAAGTCCGTATTTCCATAATTATTCATCTGTAAATGGAAGAACAAGACATGAATGAACTCGAGTGTTTGGTACCAGGGTCTGACAGTAGTGATACAAAGGGTAAGGCCCTAGGTCGGCTGCAGAGGCCAAAGCAAAGCTGAATAAGATATGAAGAATTAGGGCTGACTATAACATAACGTGGGCAGTGAGACAGGAAAGAAGGAGATAGTTTAAACACATAACCAGAGACAGGGGAAAGTGTCCCACGGCTGAGGGCAGGGGCTTCAAATCAAGCTCCTTTGCAGTTAAGAGTTGAAAGTTGACTTGGATATGAGTGTAAGAAGAGAAGAGATGGACAGATGACAGAAAACTGGCCCTCTCAAAACCCTGAACAAGGAACGTGACCCAAGATGTGCTGGGTGAGTGCTGCTTTCTTTGTTCCTTCGTTAGATGTGGAAGAAGCAGAAAACATATTGGAGCCCACCACTCACCACCTTTGAAGAGCCTGTTAGTTTGGGGCCTGTAGAGAAGAACCCAGGACAGAGCTGCAGCCATAGGCTCACATATGTCAAGTGTAGCATCTCTGGGGGAACATGGGCCAGGCTCTTGGCATCTATTTATAAACATTGGTTTATAAATTCTCCCATCAGGTCTTTATTAGTTTTATTTATGTGTACAGGTGTATTGTCTGCATGCATGGAAACTGGAGCGATGGTTCAAACTGGGTGCTGGTTCAAACCCAAGTCCTCCACAAGAACAGCCAGTACTCCTAACCACTGAACCATCTCTCCAGACCTTGTATCAGGTCTTTTAAAACAATTTTCTTTCAGAAATTCTGACAAAATTCTTATCAAATCATTTCCAAGCATGCGCCTTATTTTTGAATACGACAAAGGTGCTCAAGACTACTGGTCTGTAGGTTCTCATCACCCTAAATGACAGAACTGCCACATTCTCTAGAAAAGTAGCAACTGCTAAGAAGTAACTCTGTTCCCTGTGAGACCCAGAAAGAACCTAGAATTAACAAGCAAGGGAATATCATCTTCTGCAGGGACCAAGGGTCATACAGATAGATGCTATCTCCTCTTCTTACTCCTTAGACCACGATTTTTGCAGTTTTAAGTTTTTCTTTCTTTTCTTTATCTTTTTAACCTTATAAAATGAGAGGAGGGGGATCATTCTCTTAAACAGCTTCCTACTGCCATTTTGGTAAGCCTGGGAATTCTCTGGAGGGTCATGGATAAGGATTCTAGCCAGAAATCCCTTCCCATCCTGCTACCAGCCAGAGCAGCTCATCAGGGAGGTCAGGAATGACTGGTAGAGAGTTCTCTGTGCTCTGTTCATAGCATGGAGGGTGAGTCCCTTAACAGTGTCAGGAAGAGGGAGCCACCTGTTAACAGTCATCACCTAGCACACCTTGCTGTGTCATGAATAGAGTTCTGCTGTGTCATCTTAATCACACTGTACAGCAACTCTGTGACACAGGCTGGGAAGAAGGGTGCTTAATAGTTTCTGTGACAGGAAGAAAACTCAACAAGGAAAAGCCTGTACACCTGAATGTTGGTCTGTAGAAGTGATTCCTGTCCTCACCCATCCGAGGAGGACGTGGAAGAAAGGCCCAGGCTCAAACAACTGGGGTCTGTGACACTACTGTGGGATCTCCATACACTACTGCTTGGATCTTTGTGGATTGGCCCTTAATTAAAAAAAAAAAAAAAAAAAAAAAAGAACAGGAGTGGTCTGGAAATGGGTTCTGACTGTCTGGACAGACTCTAACCTGAACATAAAAGTAAAGCAACTCAGATGATTTTAAAGTTCCCAGTGAGGATGAAATCCACAAAGTCTCGACTGAGGTTCAAAGGAGTGCCTGTTGCTGACTAACCCTAGTATAAACTCCCAAGTCATCCCCTGCAATCCATAGTGCCCCTCATGGCTTCAACCAACCCAACAGGTTTGGATCTGGCTAAGGAGCTAGCAACTGCAGAATACCAAGGAATCTCTAACATCCTGAGTGCTGTTGGGGCAGTGGAACGTGGGGGGTGGGGAGGTCCTAGAAGTTTCCCCCATCAAGTTACTCCACTAAGCTCAGGTCTGTTTAATTAAGTAGTGGGCAGCACATGCTATACTTAGCTTTTAAACACTTGTAAAGCCCTCTTCATTCATTTATCTTACTTGTCACTGACAAGCTCCTCAAGGACTGTAACAGAATGCAGAGCATGAAGAGCCTGGGTAAACAACACATATTTTATGTGGAATCTAAACTGTTTCAACTCAAAGAGTCAATAGAGGGTCTCAGAAAAACCCCGGACTCCTCTACTAAACTGTGGAAGGGTTCCCTGCGAGGCTTGCTAGGAGCATCTCTACAAAGCACACTTCAAAGTCAAATCTCAGTTTTTTTTTAACCTGAAGATAAAAAGACAAAAATAGCAAAGAAAGGACAGAAGGAGGGAGGGCATGAAGGCTGGAAAGACTGAAGGGAGAGAGGGAAGGTGAAGAGGAAGGACAGGAAGGAGGGAAAAAGGCAGGGAGGGGAGAAAAGACAGAGTGAATCAAAGGACAGAGGGAGAAGCAATCATAAAGATATCAATATCATTTAGGTGCTGGGATCTAGGTCACATTTGTGCTGACAAGGGAGGTCAAGAGCATCACTTACTTTATAATTCAACAAATATTTATCCTCATTGGTTTAGGAAAAACTGTACCACCAGGTCAGCTCCTCCAATGATGGATATAGAAGGAAACACCTCAGGGCCTGGCTCAGCAAGAATGTGGCCGGGTCACTGGGCTTTGATGATTCTAGGGGCTCCTGAGGTTGAATAATCAGCAGCAGCTGAGAAAGGGACCGTGGTCATCTTAGATAAATGAAAGAGCTTAAGATCAATGAAAAAGATCAAGATCAATGAACACGCACCCACAGACCAGAAGATTCACAGGGAGTGGAGGGGTCCTCTAATTTCGATATTTACTTTAAGATGTAGCACGATAAATTATAGCAAGCACTTCAGAGATAGGGGCCAAAGGAATAATGTCCTAGGACACAGAAGACATGAAGCAACGGGATCCTTAAAACAACTGGGACACAAGGAGCCGTCACCATCATCACCATCATCACCATCATCACCACCATCATCATCATCAGAAAGACTGAACGAAGAATGGATGGCTTGAGTAGCTAACAGTGAAGCCCAGAAGTTCAGAGCAGCCCATAGAAAGTGAACCCATCCAGAGGTACTGTCATGGGACATAGGGGCATCCTCCTACAGCAGCTTTGATGTTTGTACACAAGTGGGAGTCAATGTCATCTATGGTGGCTCCTGGTTCTGAAAGTGGCTGGACAAAAGGGCACAAACCTAAGACCTCTATACCTCAACTCTTCAAAACAAAACAAATGACAACACGAGAGAAAGAGAGGACTTGTGAGCAAGGTGGTACACGCTCATGGTGGGGCTGCTGGCTGTGCTGAGCCTGGGCTGAGCCAGAGGAAGGGCTGATGAGACCTTGGGGAGAATCCTGCCGGGCCACAGGAACCTGGCAGCTGGGAAAGACAGAGAGAGAAGGACACAGAAGGAGCTGGCTAGGCCCTTAGACAGGGAACAAATTGATCTCCCCAGCTGCTCTCTGACTTGAGCAAGACACTCATTTGTTTTCCAATCGGTCAGAAAACTAATGGGAAGAAAGAAATTGCAGCAAGTGTCCCAAATACCAGATCTCTGAAACCTTCCCTGGGGCATTTATCCTCCTCCTGTGGCTAGCTAGCTATATATTCCTCCTTTCTGTTTGAATTGCGATATCCTTGCTGGCTTTATATGGTATACTCTGAACTCACCCTGACCAGGACTGATTTAGTCCTGGTGGAGGGAGTCTGAGTCACATATTCCATTCAGGATGGGTCTTGGTGGGCCCCTTAGAGATGAACAAATAAGACAGCTCATCACTTGCAGGTCTTCACACAGTCTCCTCCTAGAGGACTTTCCTCTAGCACACAAAAATGGAATCTCATCTATAGCCACAACATAGCTTATGCCCCAAACAAGAAGCAAAGTCTAGGCTTGTGAATCTGACAGAAACCCAATTTCCAGGAAGGACATTCAACTTTCATCAGGAAACATCTAGTGTATTGGATCATGTTATTCATTTTCCCCCGCCAACACATGAGATTACATTAACTGAATAGGTACATTCTCAAAACTAATTTCTCTCAGTCACCTTTCAAAGACAGAATCTTCAAATCATGGTTTTCTCTAGCTTTCAATTGAACTAGCACAAGAACAAAATTTCTAACTGTATTTAAACATGAATCTAAACAAAAACAGATATAAAAGTACACAAGAGATCTTGAAGATTCTAGACAGTTGTAGGTTCTCAAACTTCTCCTTAACAAATGAAGATTTTCCAGAAGAATAAGGATTCATTAAATAACAGTGGTGGGTTACACCCTAAGTCAGAAACTCCAAGTTCTCCAGGCTACAGAGAAGGGACTGAGTCTTCAAGTCAGTGAAGGAAAGTCATTGACAGAGCCAAGACTAAGCCAAAGAACCTTCTGGCATTGGCCCCTGCTTTGTCCCTGTCTGCCTTCCCACTGATTTGCATATGTGGATACTGTCGCCTTGCTGCAGGCCTGCCTCATGACACTAACAGTGTGCTCTAAGCGCTGGAGCATTAATTCCCATTCGTACAATCTGAACAGCATTAAACATTAGAGACCTTTAATCTGGATGGCCATAAACAGGTTAATGATTTTCTTTTTTTCCTCTGAGATAAGAGTCTTAGTTCTCTAACCTCACTATTTAATTTAATAATTGTCTTTTTTTTAAAAAAAAAAACCCTCTAAGTTTTATACTCTATAAATTATATATTATAGTAACAAAAATTAAATAGTACCAAAACATTGATAAAAAGAAAGGAATATTCCCTTTCTTCCACCCCAACTCCCACTCCTGCTCTTGAGATTTGCCATCAGCATTTCTAGAAATGTTTATGCATAATACAAATATGCGTGTATGTGCACACACAGTAAAGATAAAATGTGAAAAAGAAAAAGAAAAAGTGTTGGGGAGATGGCTCACTTGCTGCATAAGCATGAGGACCTGATTACAGATTCCCAGCATCCATGTAAAGACCACATAAATTCCCAGCATCCATGTAAAGGCATGACCACATACCCTCAGTGCTGGGGGGATAGAGGCAAGAGGATGCTGAGGGCTTGTTAGCCAGCAGTCTACCTGAAAAGCAGTCAGCTCCAGGTTCAGTGAGAGACCTCGCCTCAAAGGGACAGGGCAGAGAGTGACAGAGCAGGACACCCACCACCTTCTTTTGGTCTCTGCACGCAACACCTGCACACACATGCACACACCTCACGCACATTAAACAAGGGAATAAATGAATAAGTAAATAAAATGTTCTCCTTGTCTCACTCGTCCTCTCCATGCGTTAGGATGGACACTCCAGGAGGGCAGGGATCCACATTTTTATGCAAAAAGGTAATCCAAGCCCATAAAGCCACACAGACAGCATACAATAAATACTGACACTGATTGACTGAAGTATAAACATTTCAGTAATTTCCAGTTTTTCATTTTCTAATAATGCTTCAGAGAATACTTCAGCAAGGGAACAGCATGCCTGTTGGCACATGTTTGTTCTCAACAAGGATGGAAGCTTAAACACATAATGCCTATTTCTTATAATGTGCTAGGAAAAGGGAGATTCAAGAGATATCCCTGGAATAGAATATAAACATTCTCCACTTGGAAAGACATCACCAAACTCAACACCCAGTCCATGCCTCTTTCCCTGCACTCTGCTAACATGAACTTTCTTCAAATCCTTTAATCTTCAAAATCTGGTAGGTGAAAAAATTGTTCCCCGGGCATATTTCCCTAATTATAATTTGAAGCTGAGAATCTTTTGATTCACTGTTGGCCATCACCATTTCATTAGCTAGAGGACTCCTTTTTATGTTCTTTTTCCATTTTTGGGTCATTTAGAGGAGAGCTTTTCTTAATTTTTTATGAGAAGAATTGTACATATTAAAGAAACAAGTGGGGATTGGTTTTTAGAGAGTAGAGCAGAAGATGGGAATGAGGTACGTGTAAGAATAGGCACTTGGAAAGTGGGGTACACAGGGAGGAAAAGTCTAAGGAAGCCAGAGTCCTGCTATTGGGGACATGTTAGCATCTTGTACGCTCACTTGAGAAGGACACAAGAGGCAGTGTCAGCTGTTGGTGTGCTGGGATGCAGGCCCAGGCAGATGTAGTTATTGGTGAACCAGTAGGCAGTGTGGTGTTAACAGTTAATACAGTGCTGTACCCCTCTGCAAAAGACATCTGGGTTCTGTCAAAGTCTAGGTCATCCATAGGATGTATATAAATGCTACTCATTGCATCTTTGTTGGTGAAATGAGTCTAATTTAACCTTCTTCACCCAACTGGGAATTCTTTTTGTAGTAGTTCTCCTTGACGGCGGCCCAATCCTTATCCATTCCCACTAGAGATGAGAAACTCAATGCCTCGCGAGACAATGGATTAAGTAGCTTACATATGCTGCCTCCTACCCTTTCACCCATATTTGGGGGTTTGCAGGTACATTTTTAGGCATTTGTCCCAATTCTAACCTTACTGGTCAAGGGGAGGAGCTTGGGTCTTCAGATATTTGAACATAGCTGTGTCTCTGATCTCTGTACTAGCTCCCCACTCTCAGTCCCTGCTCTAGCCTTACCACTTTAATCCCCTCTCTTCTCCAAGCACAGGCAGTCTCCACCATACCAGGGCTCCTCTTAGGGAATAATTCCTCCAGTGTGATCTGAACCTAAGTCTTCCCATTGTCTTCACATGTGCTGAACACTATTAAAGGCAGCTAACATACTCCGAGGTCGTTGTTTCTTTTTGCAAAACATCTGTTATGCAACACTAAAAACTCACACTGTGACTCACTAAACTTTTATCCTGGTTAGCAGTGTCCCTGATAATCATTCAGGTACACAAATGCATACCCCCCACACTAGAATTTTCATACTAAATATAAACTTTATTTTTATTTTTTGGTCCTTTTGAGACAGGGTCTCCCTGTAGCCCCAGCTGTCCTGGAACTCACTATGTGGACCAAGCTGACCTTGAACTCACAAAGATCCACCTGCCTCTGCCTCCCAAGTGCTGGGATTAAAGGTGTGTACCACCATGCTGGGCCTAAACAGAGTATTTTGTTTACACCTATCCTAACTATATTTGGATCTAAAGTTCATCCTTGGAATTGGGACATGTCTCAATTTTGATTACATCTGTCATTGTTTCACTAACCTTGCCATCTTCGAGGCACCCCACTTTTCAAAAACTGTGTTTTCCAAAGTTAAATATAATAAGTTCCACGTGCATGCTGGGCAGTGAGAGGCCAGCCCCTTTGCCAATCTCTTTATAGAGATATCAGGATTTCCTTAGCTAATCTGCCTAAGGTGGAGTTTTCAGTCACCTATAAATCCATCCATTAATTCCTCCCCTCTTTTTTGTGTGTTTTAAAAAATATTTTATTTATTATTTTTATTTTATGTGTATGCGTGTATTGCCTGCACGTAGGAAAGTGCACCCGTGTCATGCAATGCCCACGGAGGACAGAAGAGGCTGTTGGATCTCCTGGAACTGGAGTTACAGGCAGTTGTTAGCTGCCATGTAGGTGCTGGGATTCAAGCCTGGGTCTTCAGCAAGAATAACCAGTGTTCTTAACTGCTGACCCATCTCTCTAGCCCCCAATTCCTTATTTCTTGATATATTTAAAGAAAGTGAGGAAAGAAATATTATATAAATTTGCTATATTAAATATTTAAATGCCTAGCTGGAATCCTGGCACCCCATGTCCATGCCATTCCCTTGGCCTGCCTTTCTATTAAACTTATCACAAAACAAAGTGAGTTTAGCCTCATTAGTTATAGAGAACAAATAAATCTTAGTGATTGATGATTTAATTACAACTTTCATAAATCCTCAATTTAAAAACTTATTTTAGAATTGGGCATGTGTTCAATATCAAGCCCTCAGTACTTTATAAAAGTGACATTTTTCTCTGAGATATTTAGAAGTAAATTTCTAGAAATAGGTAAATTTTGGAAAAGCCTAACAAAGTGGAAAATAAATTTTCCTAATTCTTCGATGCTTTTACCCACTGTTGGAAGGACTGTGAACTGAATTAAACATTCTCAAAGGTAATTTGTGACTACTGCTCAATATTCAAGGTACGGACACTATGGGGTCCAAGGATCTCCTTATGAAAAGAAGGCTGGACAGGTACTCAGGGTAGACAAAGGGATGTGACTGAGATGTCAATCACAGTGGCAATTAAAGAGAAGTTACAAAACATTAATCAGAATTTATCTTCAAATTATTGAATATCCTTTACTCCTATAATGGAATACACATATGCTCACCAAAAGAGTGATGTATATTTATTAAAAGGAAAGTATAGTATACATATAGTTGAATAGTACAAAAATCAGATTATAAAATAACTTGCTCATACCAAATAACATATAAATGTCTAGATGTAAACACGTATTCAAGATTTTCAAGCACCTGTGAGAAAGGTACATAAAGGTGAGCACAAAATATTGAGGCTCACTGCTGGGTGCATAGATTCCAAGTTTATGTCCTTCCTGCACTGTCTTTTATAATGTTTGAAAATTTAATCCATGCAGCAAATCATAAATGAAACAATACTGATTTCTCTGTATTATTATATACAAACATGCTGAGATAGAAATTGTTTCTCAAATTATAAAATGCTACAGAAGTTACTTCAGTTCTAGAGGAGGGACAGGAGTTTGGTCTTGGGAGGGAGACTGAGAGCTCAGCTTTAGGAGATTCAGACATGTGTTGACTTCTGTTCTACTGACCTGAGACAACCCAGGACTAAATGCAGCCTGCTGACTGGTCACAGTCTTCCTCCTTTCTGTCTAGCTTTTGCTTCAAATTCTGATTTCTCTTAGCAACCTGCATTACCATTCTTTTTCTAGTTTTAGCAAAATAGAGTGACTTTCTCCAGAAGGGCTCAGTTAGAAACCTGGCCCCTTTCAAATACTAAGGAATGTGAACTTCACAACTATAAGGAGAGGCACGGGCTGTAGCTATGCACACACAGCTGGAGGGAAAAGGAAATGCTCCCAAGTCCCTGTCAGGCTCTGAACCAAGGCACTAGCGCCAAATTCAAATCCTCCCTCCAGAGCTCAGGGGACCTCAGCTGGATCAAGTCACTGTCCATCTGAACTTAACATCATGGGCCAAAGATTGGGAGTATCTCTTTGCTGGGTCTTTTCATGTTCAAAGTCCAGTTCCAAGTTCAGGAAGTATCCTATAATAACGCAGCACTGTAGTAATGCATAAGCTAATGTCATGCGAAAAATATTTGTCTCATTCCCACACACTCAACTTGGTAATTATATAGGAGCTTGGACATTAAGAATCCAGACATAAAGGGCTGGGTTAAAAAGTGTAATTACAGCTCAGAAGCAGCATGTGCCTGGGGACATTACACTACAAAACAACAACAAAGAAAGAACATCAAAAATCAAGTGGCATGTTGGGGTACTCCCTCTATTTTTGGAAAAGTCCCATTCAAGAATAATGCACTATAATGACTGTTCAGGAACAGACGTGAGTTGGAAACTGGTAACAAACTAGGTCTTTAGTTCTCTGGCATTTTAAGGTTAATGGATGAAGGATCCTTCCGCCTCTGAACTTTTAGGGAGCATTTTAATTGAAATTTGTGATACAGACAAGATCCTTCAAATATCCATGTTATATAAGCTGTATAACAGAAGGAGGCTATTATTGTACCCTTGGGGTGGTGGGATGGGGACACCTTAAGACATAAACCATACCCAACCAACTTTATACACTATGAGAACTAACTTTATACACTATGAGAGCATGCCCTGGGTGGTGCCCAAGATTCATCAAACCCAAAGCAAGCTCTTATGAGCAGAAACGACCCTGCAATCTCATCTCAGGAGACGTTTTATCATTAATTGAAAACGCTGGTTCCAAGCTCGCTTCGTGTTGACAGTTTTCACATCACACTCTTGCTTAAGAGAGCACAGTGACTCCCTATTGTCTTGTGCATCAGCTAGAAATGGCTCAGTCACTGGGCAGGGCCAACATCTCACTTTCTCTCGAAACAATTAACCTCCTCCCAGCTTCCTCCAAAGAAATGCTCCCAAAGACAGTTTGTTTATAATTCCAAGCACATAATGATTCAGCTCTACCCTGGGACTTCCCTGGTCAGGAATAGTCCCTCTCTACAAAACCCAGCTCTTTATCTCCATGGCTAGGCTCAAAACATCCCATTAGGAGATTTTCTACAATTGGAAGAGTCCTGGAAAGTTAAAGGGACTAGCAGTCTGGTCAGAAGACTTAGTGCTGGTCAACACTAAGCCACTTTGCCTGCTGTGTAGCAATGAACAAGTTATTGGACCTCCTAATTCTGATTCTGATTGTGTACAAACGTTGCAGCAGGTTGCTGCCCAATGAAGGTACTCACACAAACTAAATATGGTATCCTCCTGACAGTTTATGCAGATGTTTAACCATCTTTCTGCTGATAGTCCCTTTTTACAGCACCAGGACCACAGCTCAGAGCCCGCTTGTGCTCACCAAATCTGATGACCAAGCATCTCCTTGACCCATAATCAACTGGAACACTATGTCAACAGGTGTATGTTCACCCTCACTCCTGGGAAATGGCTCTGTGCCAGTGCTCCAGTTAAATCTTTCCTGGTCATAGCTGCAATGAAGAGCTTCCCAAACCTTGCCATTCTATTCGCTTCATGGTACCTACAAGTTTGCAATGCTACCTGTATGCAGAGGCCACGTGTTTAGGACACAGTGAGACTCACTTTGGGGGGGTGTTACTGACTCATTTGATTTTTAGGTTAATGTTTCCCAAATGCTGCTCTGTCAGTCAGAGTTTTAGTGTCTCTCTCCTGAGACTTGCTGTACGTGGTCTGGCCCTGGAATCTGTATTCACTAAGGAGATGGTGCTTACAAGGCAAGGTCAAACATGATCTGGGTTTTAGGAATTGCTGCTGCAAGTGATATGCTCTGAGCGCAGACACTCAAGGACATTGTTTCTGAAGACTTATTGAGATAGTCAGGAACTATGAGTTAAGATAGCCATTGTGTCACTTTTATAATCATTTTCTTTTATTTCCTGCTATTATTTATGAGTACTCTTTACCCATCTGTCTATGAGGCAGCACATTAGTCCTTGAGAGAGTTGAGGCTCAAAATCTGAACACAGCGTGCCTCTCTCTCCACTCTCAAGTTTCCACACGTCTCCTTCAGCAAAGCCTCTCTGAGGGCGGGGAAGCTTTACTTGTTCATAAACAGCATGGTATTGTTGGGTCTGAAAACTGGCATGCACACGTACCAACTCTGTCTCTCAATAGGCGCACAGTGGTTTCTATTTGATCTAGAGTTTCTTTTTGCAGTTAACCAGTGTAAAGATCTGAGAAACATTCTAACATCTGCATAAACTGTTAGGAGGATGCTATATTCAACTGAGAAGGAGGTCCCTGCCGTCACAGAACTCTGCCTCATCTTCTCTGCACTTGACTGAGAATAAAACGTAATTGATAAACAAACAAAAACACAAGTGAGACCCCAAGTCCACTTCAGATGATCCAAGGTAACGCTCACAATCCACAATCAAACAACAGGCCATGTGGAGAAGGGAAGTGTACTGTTTCTTTGACTACTATCTGGATTCCAGAGTTTCAGGGAAACTTCCAACAGTAGTTTGGCTCTGCACACAGTTCATAGGGATTAATGTTTTATCCCATTTTCATATGGAGAATGGAGTGAGGAGATAATTTGGGGTTCTCTCTTGGGAGAGGCTGAATATTAGGTGTGGCTAAGACCCATATGTGAACACTCAAAGGATAAAAAAAATCAGCCATCTCTCCTCACAGACAACTTGTAGATTTGCTCAAGAGGATCCTTGCTCATAAAAGTCTACAAAATATATCTGCTGACACAAACTTGTAATTATGAATACAACAACCCCACTGAAATGATTTTGTACCTCTGATACCAAATAATCCAGGAACCCCCCGACACCAAGTCAGAATCATCAAATTCGACAGATTTGAGTGCATTGTAAGTAACTTACCACCAAACTATGTGAGATGCTGATCAAAGACAAGGAGAGGGATAATTGCTTCCGACCCAAGCAATTTAAAATACTCAACAGTGGTTTTCAGCATAAAACTATCTGGTGGCAAAAGAGAAGCTATTTTTCCAGTGTGTTTTCTGGATTCAGCACCACAAGTGGAAGCAAGATGACAGGATGTGCCTGAGGTGAAGCCTACGTGGGTGACCTGGTTCAGGAATGCAGAAGGCCTGGCTTGGAGCCAGCACCTTGCCCCTTTGGAGGAAGTGAAGGCCAAGGTCAGGAGGATGCTCTTCCTGCTCCACACTGACCTCCTCCTCCATGCTCAGTGGAGTTATCATTAAACCAAAGCATCACAAAGCACTGTTATACTTCCCTCGGAGAGAAATCTTAGCTTTCTGCTTCCTCCACACTTTCGGTCTTGGTCAGAACATCAATATCTGCTGGACAGCAAGTTGTTTTTTTTTTTAAGTGGGAAGACATTTCAAAAATCAAATATTCTGGTTTGTTTCAAAGAACATGTTCTCAGCTAAAGCCTGATACTTTCTTCCTGTGGGGGTGAGACACAGTTGGCTAGGATTTACCAGTTTCCACCAGCTAACAATAAAAAATTATGTCCCATTCTAAAGAAACAAAAGAAAAATTATAAGTGAAGTTGTGTATTTCCTTTACTGTCCCCAAAGAGAATCTGAAGAACTGATTTAATATGCCAAATTAAGCCATGTGAATTTATTCATATCTAATAGGGATTAATAAATGTTATAGCACTGAATGTGGGTTCAATATAATTCATATTCCAACCTCTAAGGCCCTGGGCTTAGCCTGGTCTCATTCCAGCCCTGACACAGAAAGATGTGTGGAACAGTTATGCTGTGTTCTCTGAGCTTCCTTATCACGTGTATGACAAGTTGGAGTCTTCTCACATGACAAAACAAAGTTTCTTTACACAGCAATAGCACCCATGAACCAGAATCTGGTAAATGAGTTTAAAGAACTAAATACCAACGGGGGAGTAACAGTCATCCTCTTGCAAGTCTAAGCAGAAAGCCTGGTGACAGTTCTTACCTTGCCTCTGGTCAAAGATAGGTGTCCACCTGCAAGTTGGATGACTCTGGAAGCAATCCTAAATCACATATCTGGAGCAAGGAAGATTAAGACTCCTAAACTTGGGCTGGCCAGCTCTGGTTGGGCCTGCTCCACTCCATTTCTCATCCAGACTTGCCAAAAAGCACAAAGAGGCAACTGGGACATTTGCTCATAGAATCTGCTATTAAGATAAATCAGCAACACTTAAGCGTCTTAGCATCATAAAAAATAATCCCTTAGAGATATCTCTTCCCTTTCCAAAATATCAACTTTTTGTTCCCCTGCCTCACCAATTGCATCACTTGAAAGCTCAGGGAAACACAGGCTCATCCTGAAAGCCAGACCTCATCTTAAGAAGCCTCAGAAGACCCTGGCCCCAGCAGACCTGGACATGCCAATACAAGACCATGGCTGGGAGACATGAACTCTTTACAAGGAGGAAAATGTCCACACTTAACTGGGTTCTTTAAGAACTGCTGTTTGCTCTTTCTGCTTTATTTTTCTTTAAGTATAATTCAGAGTCTGACACACCCAGAGAAGCAGAAGAGGTAGATCTCTGTATGAATGCTGTTCTTTCTTCCTTGGTTGGACAGCAGGTCAAGTGGACTAAGATTTATGTTGAAAGATGTCAGTAGAGATGGTTTGGGACCATCACTCCTGAGTTCAGCACTGCTCAGAGTGGAAGAATAGAGAAGTCTCATCTTAACATTTCAGAACGAAGACCAACACTCTGCATGGCCGTAGAGCCTTTAGGGCTTTAAGGAACCTTGTCCCACAGTAGATGCTTTAAATAATGTTCCTCTGTGAGTCGAAGAGCAAACAATGAGCCCATTTTACAGGAAGGCAAATTGGATTTGTTCACTCTCATCCACTTAGCAAGTAGAAAGGTATCAACATTGTACCTGCCAAAGAGCAGGCTTGGGAGTCTTTCTTCTTCCTGGTATCTTTAAAGCCCAGCCTCCCAAAGGCTGCCTGGTAAGGAAGACACAGCTGAATCATGGTAGAATAGAGAAAAGTGAAGAGAGCTATCCCTATGCACAGAGTAGCTGAACTTGCATCCCGGCTCATCAGCTCTGTGACTTGGTTTACCCATCTAGAGGTTGAGCATGTGGGTGATGGTATTACCTCTTTAAGTTTATGTGAGAATTTCAATAAATAAAAAAGAACACACCGTGGTGCCTAGCCTATCAGTTATTCAAAAGTGTTAGATGTGCAAATACTAGCCCTGGTCCTGCATCCTCAAAGTCACTGTGATGGATCAAGTGTCACATGCATTGTATTGTGCCTGTTCTGGACCAATATCAGACCATCAAAGCGCTGAAGGCCTAGGAGGTTTGTGAGCTCACCCTCTTCACTTTACAGAAGAGCACCAAGCCTGGGTCAGACAAGCAAAGGGCACGATCCAAGGTATCCAAGTTTCTCAGGGTGCCAGGGTCAGAGCTGGGCTAGAACCCTATTTCCCAGGTCTATTCTTAGGTCTTGAACCTTCCATGGCTGCCAGGACCTTCCTGGTGAGGTGAGCCATCTTGTTTTGTTGAAACTTTTTAAAAGGCAGTAGCAGAGCCCCAAGCCCAGGAAGTCTGACAACAGAAACCCTGGCCTCATGACCTCAGTACCTCCCTCCGACCCCAGCATACAGATGGCAGAGCTTGGCAGAGCTGCCAGTTTTCCTGTGAACTATGTTTGTGGTCCAGGAGAAAGGGGAAGTAAACCAACCATCAGTTAATTGGAGGTTTCTGGGGACAAGCACAGCCCTGTATTTTGACCTTCACAGTTGCCATTCTTGTGGATTCTCATTGTTTTCTTGGATGATAGCCTTTCTCTCCCATCTGAACTTGTAACCTTTTAGCACAAGTCCATTCCCAGACTGTGTTAAAGATCCTCTGAATACAGACTTGTGGGCTGTGTTCAATGAGCAATTCCCAATGATCCTATTAGGGCAGATCCTATTTGGTTGTTGTATACATTAATAATAATAATCTCATTTAAACACTGGTGTTGTAGGGTTATGGCTCCCCCACCTTGTCAATTCAGCAACTGCACTTGTGGAATGGACCTAAGAACAGAGTCAAGCTTCCTACTGAGTGTGTCCACTGTGCGCTCCCTCCCTGGACGGCGCTCCCTCCCTGGACGGTGCTCCTTATGGTGCACCTTTAACTTTGAACAAGTCTTCCTTCAGAGTATCTTTCTCTAGGGACATCATCTCTATTTTTCCCATTCCACGTACTATCACTTAACACACCCAGTCTGACTCCTGCATTTTGCCCCTCCTTCGTCAGCGTCACTAGAGTAGAAACTCCCTGGAGGCAGGGTTTGTCTGTTTTGCTCACTGTAGCATCCCAAGGGCCAAGAGCAGCAGCAGGAACATAGCACACACTCCGTTGATACTTGCTGAGTCAACTGCCTGTCTTCCCTGTACCTGACCCCTGAAAACCTCCCTCTGCCTCTGGCTGTCAGCCCGCTGACCATTTATGTCATCTATAGTAATTGTGATTTAATTTTATAGTAAGATCTGCATAGTGATGAGTGTCATGTGTTCAGAACAGAGCCTGAAACCCAAACACAAGCGGGAGAGTCTTTGCCTGCATGTATGTATGTACACCACTTAAGTGCAGTGCCCATGGAGACCAGAAGGGGGTGTGGGACCCCCAGGAACTGGAATTATATGTGGTTGTTAGATGCCATGTAGGTATTGGGAACTGAACCTGGGTTGTCTGTGAGAGCAGCCAGTACTCTCAACTACAGAGTCATCTCTCCAACCCTAGAAACTACATCAATGCATCTTAATGACAGTTACTTCTCCATTATGGGTGATTTGGGTTGTTTTTAATTTACATTTTCCAAATTTTTCTACTGAGTATGTATTATTTCTATGACAAAAGATTTATTTATATGCTTTTGAGTATGGAAAAGTTCATTCATATAACAGGAATGGCTACAAAATTAAATCACAATTATGCTTTAATATAGTGTATAACTCAAAGAAAAAGATAAAAGAGATTCTGAAACTTTTACTCTTGCCTTTTAGCATACTGTAGAGAAGAAAAAAAAAGCTCCAGGAAAGCAAAAAACCCAGCATCTACTCAAGAAGTATGCCATCAAGGGAGCAGGAAGAGGATGTAACTCTGTGTTCAATTCTGTGCCTGATGTCTGCCTGTAATCATGAGCTTGTGTGTGTATGTGCGTGCGTGTGTGTGTGTGTGTGTGTGTGAGAGAGAGAGAGAGAGAGAGAGAGAGAGAGAGAGAGAGAGAGAGAGCGCATAGTGGGAGGATCCTCAATTATTTGCAAAACCCAGGAAAGCACAGACTGGTTTGCAGAACAATGCGGATCAATGGCGGGGTCAGTGCTACTTGAACAGTTACTGAGCTGAGCGGGTGAAGCACAAACCCAGTGAAAAGGGCTTTTCTTCTGTTCCGAAGTTCAGCATCAGGAAGACAAGGACAGGAAGCTGGATCTATCTTCCATTCATTTGAAATGATAAGGTGAAGACAGCCTGAAAGGACTTTTAATTATGAGAGAGAGAGAGAGAGAGAGACAGAGAGAGACAGAGAGACAGAGAGAGAGAGAGAGAGAGAGAGAGAGAGAGAGAGAGAGAGAGAGAGAGAGAGAGAGAGAGAGAGAGAGAGAGAGAGAGAGAGAGAGAGAGAGAGAGAGAGAGAGAGAGAGAGAGAGAGAGAGAGAGAGAGAGAGAGAGAGACAGACAGACAGACAGAGAGAGAGAGACAGAGAGAGAGAGAGACAGAGACAGAGAGAGAGAGACAGAGAGAGAGAGACAGACAGACAGACAGACAGAGACAGAGAGACAGAGAGAAGTTTCAGGAGAAACCTGCTTTTTATATTTTAAATGGTGTGAAAAAGAAAATGGAAAACTGTTAGAGAAGAAAAAAAGTTTCAAGCTGTTACCTTGAGAAAGAAACCCACAGCCATGGGCAGGCAGGTACCAGCACCTCAGCAAACGCAGCATACCTGCTGGGGTACACTGCCCTTTATGGCCTGGTGATGCAGGAAGAGATAAGCTATCCTCTATAGCCTACACAGGGAAGCCTCAGGTCACCAGGAGCCAGCTGGAGCCAGATAAGAGGGGCTGAGAAAGAGTGCTCAGGGTCACAGAATAAAACCTTTCTAGGTTTCTTTTTCACCGTGGTTTACAAGGCAACATGCAGACCGCTCCTGTGAAGAATGTGGAGTGTGTGTGAGACCCGCTTGAACTCTGAGCTGGCCTCTGTATAGGTCGTGGTCCTTTGTCTCCCCATCTCTGAAGTAGGGTTAGGAACACCTTGTTTTTGTGAGGATTAAATGAGGTAATATATTTAAAATCCCTACTTCAGTACCATGTATAATGTAACAGCTCAAAAGCAGTCCTTCCACTCAGAAATGTGCATGTTAAAATTATGTTGGAGAGCCGAACTCCTGCGCCCATCACACCCACACTTGAGCACAGCGTGATGACTGGACTCCTCCTCCTCAAAGCATGGTGGCTCCCTGCTGACCAACACCCTGGGAAATCTCCCCTATCTACACTCTGCTCTGGTGGCTGATCTGTGTTTTCTTGGAGGCAGTAATGAATAGGTTAAAGTTGAGGGGCTTTCAAACATGTCTAATCCAATAAGAGGCTTGGTAGAACATGCGTTAGCACTTAAAGAATAAATGTTTAAAAATAGAGCACAGATGTGAAATTTGAACGAGAGAGAAAGAGAGAGAAAGAGAGAGGGAGGAGAGAGGTGTAGCATGTGAAAGATCTTGGCATTTGTACTTTATTCTGTATTTGCTCACCTTCAGCTAAGATTGCTTTTTGGTACGCTCTGCCAATAACTAGGTGCTAGTGGGGGCTTCAGATCATTGGAGTGAAACTGGAAAATTACTCAGACCCATTCCCCCTGTGTGTATTACCTCCTCCTCCTCCTCCTCCTCCTCCTCCTCTTCCTCCTCCATCTCCTCCTCCTCCTTCATTTCCTCCTCTGACTCCTCCATCTCCTCCTCCTGTACCTCCTCCACCTCCTCTTCCTCCTCCTCCTCCTCCTCCTCCTCCTCTTCCTCCTCCTTCTCTCCCTCTTCCTCCTTTTCCTCCTATTCCTTCTCTTCCCCTTCTTCTTCTGTTTAGTGATTTTTTTCTTTCGATTTTTGAAACATGTAGCCCAGGCTGGCCTGGCACTCATGATCCTCCAGGTTGAGCTTTCTTCAAGTGCCAAGATTACACAAGTACATCACCACAACCAGCTCCCTGTAATGTATTTCTAAGAGCAGGAAAGCACAGTGGTAAAATTGGTCTTTTCAAGTTTTTCTACTGAAAAAAAAGCCATACTTAATAGCAAAATATGTATCTGTTAATTTGTTCTACAATTAGCATGTTAAACTTTTTGTTGCTGTGACAAATACCAGAGAGAAACAATTCAAAGGAAGAAAGGATTACTTTGACTCATTGTTTCAGAGATTTCAGACTGCATTCTCTGGCTACACTATTCCTGGGCCTGTGGTAAGGTACCGCATAGAAAGAAGGCATGGTGGGGCACAATTGCTCACCTCATGGGGGCCTAGAGGCCAGAGGTCAGGCACAGCTTTGTAGCAAGTGCCAAGTGATCTGCTTCCTGCAACTAGGCTCTACCTCCGAGTTTCTTTCCACTACCTCCCAACAGCGCCATTCTATTCCCAATCCACTAAGAGATGAATCCTTTTATGAAAGCAAAGCCCTCAGGGTTCACTCACCTCAAAAGAGCTGGAGACCAAGCCTTCAGCACACAAGTTTTTTTGGTGAGAAATCTCATATCCAAACCTTAAGAATTAGCAATACTTATTCTACATGTCTTGAAAACGCAATAGGAAGCATCAAGGTTAGATAGGTGTTTGTTACAATGGAAAGCCATTAACTCTTACTCAGACAATTCATAGTAATTTCTACTTCTATAAGAAGCATTCTTTGACCCCGTGGGCTAGGAAAGAATTTTTTTTTGACTTTCATAATATTCCTGCACTAAAAATTGGCAGAAATCTGCATACTGTCTTTTTCATGAGTTAACAACTATCTTACTGGTGGTAAAAACCATAAAATCCCAATGTTCAAGGACAACACACACCAGAGATGCTCCACCCATACCTAGGAAGGGGAAATAATGTGCTTAAAATATGGCTGATCAGACTCACAGGTAGTTTGACAGGAATCACATTCATGATATGAGAAGATGTCCTCCTAAGAGAGACTGAGAAACATGGACTAGCAGAGAAAATATTTTGCCTCCACTGTCTTTGAACATATTTGTGTCACACTAGTGAACCAAATGGATTCCCTAACTATTGAGGCTGAGTCACTAGCCTGGAGGAAGGAAAGTCTCTAGGCTGACATAGCAGACCAGAGTCCTGCCCAATTACAGGACATTAAGAAGAAAGAATTTTCCATAACACCAAGCAGATCGGGTTTTACCTTCTTGGGAACTGCTTGGCCTTGGCCTGAAAAGAAAGGATCTGAGTATTTCTTTTTGAAGGGGGTTCTCCAGAGCATACTTCAGACACTGTGCATTGAAGTCAAAGGTAGAGATATGGCTAGAGTCTAGCTGTGGGACAGGAACCGCTTAACTCACCCTGAGTCTGCTGGAAGAACCAATGCATTTGCATTTCAGCAATTCGATCTGGAGCGGGTCTGTGATGCATTACAATGCTGGGGTCAAATCAAGCTTTTCTGGAACTCATCCAAACACAACAGGAGGCTATGGGAACCCTACTGCATGGAGCTCCTCCATTGCTGTTTAATTGTGCTCACCTCTTGAACGATAAAAGTCATCTGCATACAATGCAAGGGAAATATAAGTGGACAGTTCAGTCCCCTGGACTCAAGGGGAGTTGAGAGAACCACACAGCTCATCAATGGGTTGCCTCTGGCTTTTCCCTCAGCATGGGTCTACCCCTACTGATATCCAGTTATGACTAGGATCCTAGCCTCATGAGGCTCTCTCTCAGACATATTACAGGGCGGTCTCTCCCTTCTCCTATTTACAGCCATCTGTTTGGCTAGTCCTTGAAGAAAGTCCTGACTTTTATATAACCCAGGGCAGGCAGGAGGGCTCTGCTCAAACAAAGTACCCTCTGCTGGCCTGGCAGGGCCATCTGAGTGATTACAGAGTCACAGGACCTCCCTGCCAACTCTTAGAGGAGCACAGGGAACCAAAGGACCTGGCTGTCTTCTCCTCTAACGCCTTCCAGCTCCCAACTGACCTGCATGTTTCCTGGTGGCCTAAAGCAATGCCCAAATCTAGGAGGAAAGGAAAACAAAAACCAAGTGCAGCGTATCTCTGATCTCAGAAGTATTCTAACTGGTTCTGAGAAATAAGCTGGTTCTAATTTTCACTAAACAATGGTGTCTGGCCCTCATTTAAAAAGGCATTTTCATCAAGGATGTGCCTATCAGTGCTTCAGCAACAGGGAAGCATTTGGGAATAAGGCTTAGGGGGTAAGATTTAGATTTAAGCTTTCTTCAAAAACCCTTTAGCAGCAGGCAAATCCAATGGTTTCAGAATTAATTATTTTGAAATCAGTCCTTTCTTCAAGGGCAAAGGAAAAGAGTTGGGGGTGGGGCTGGATTCAAGACACCAAAGACAGAAAGATAGTAATTCTTGGTACTTTCTAGAACTAACCCTGAAGAGAAAGAAAAAAAAAATTAACTCATTCCCTACTTGAGAGCCACTCCCAAAACTACACAAATCTGGAAGCCAGATTTTTTTTTTTTTTTTTAAGAGAAGTGGGTTATACCATTACAGGTGCATGCTCGTGAAGGAATGGAAATGGGAAGAAAATAAAAGTTGCACCAACTTATATCCCTACTCTACCAAAATGTGTTTAATCTTTTATTCCCGTTTTTGACACAACAAGAAACGGGCTAGTGTGCACTGCTCTCTTAACTCCTAGAAACAGCCCAACGTCAAGACCCGAGGAACATCATAAAGACGCTTTCATTGTAGGGCATAGTTGGAATTTCTGAACTCACTTTGTATCACCTGACAGCTGTTTAAGAGGGGTTAAGGTATTTCTGGGCAAACTGATTTACGAGACACTCAGAAGTTTCCAGGAACGGAAGAGAGGGCTCCCTCAATAATAAGAATTCTCTGCTACCTCTGGGATTGTGACATTTTATTCGAGAAGTATCTAAGACAGTGGAGAGCAATTAAAGTAGAATAGGTAGGTAGATGTGGAGTAACCGTTCAAATTAGCCACCCTTTCAAATGTTCTGGGTAGGAGGCAAGGCCAGGATGAAAAGGCTTGTGATGTGGCAGCAAAGAGGAAGGTACAGGTTCATGGTCAGTAGCTCTCTACCACCTCCTACAGACTCATGGAGGGAGTGGAGAAGATCAGATTAGGAATTCAGAGGCACTGTCTTGTCTAGAGGAAATCATGAGACCAGTGATGTCCTATTTCCTTATCTGTTTATTTGAGAGCGGGTCTCCTTGTAGCCCTGCATGGCCTAGTACTCACTCTGTAGACCAGGCTGGCCTCAGTCTCACAGAGATCCACCTACCATTGCCTCCTGAGTGCTAGGATTAAGGCGCGTGCCACCACATCTGGCTCTGATGTCCCATATCTTTCAAAAGCTGCCCTGGTGGTTATCCCATCCATTTGCACACTCTACAAATATCTGCTAAATGCCTACTCAAGGCCAACAGCTGTGCTAAGCCTAGAGAAGCAACAGAAGTCACGAGGTCATCCTTCTCTGTCCTCAGAAATCATAAACTAGCAGGGCAAATAATTCTTATTCTATTACATTGTCCTAAAAACACAGGCAAAATTCCATCTGCAACAAGTTTGCAAACCCAAGAAGGCTTTCCCATTGAGGATGGATGAATTCGCAGTGTTAAATAGGTGAAGAAAAGAAGGAAAAGCATTCTAGCAGAGGGAATGATGTGTGCAAGGCAGAAGGTATGTTGGTTTGAGTACGTCTTTATCCTGCTACCCAGAAGAGAAAAGGAGGCATTTCAGCAGTGAGAGACAGAGGGTGCTGAGACTTATATCTAGAGAAGATTCCAGAAGATTTTGCTCACTGAAGTCAAAGAAAGGCAGACCTAGCAGCCAGCTCTACTCTAGGCCCAGCCAACTGAAGGCATGTGCTGCGGCTGCCAGAAAGTCAGGAAGGGCGTTCTCTCCCAGGACCCTGCTCCCAAGAGCCTGAAAATCTTGGTAGATGTGACCGGTTGGCATAGTGTTTACTATGGCTTTCATGGGATAGGCACTGCTTCTCACAAACGCAGGCCAACCCTTGGGGCTCCTTGGAGACTGGAGCTATGGACACCTAAAGGGACTCAGCTTTTGTCTGAATGCAAGTTAGTATAATCTAGTTCCTGACTACAGAGAATTTCTGCCTCTACACACAGACCACTCTTAGGAGATTCCACGCAAGTGTCCCACATAGGCCTCTCCACCCCACTACAACCTGTTCCACCACATAGCCCATGCTACCTCACCACAGCCCATGCTGCCTCACCATAGCCCACGCTGCCTCACCACAGCCCACGCTGCCTCACCACAGCCCACGCTGCCTCACCACAGCCCACGCTGCCTCACCATAGGCCACACCGCCCACTACTGCTCTCGCAGCTCACCTCTTGTTCATTCCCAGCAGCCCATTGGTCTGCCTGATGCTTCCTAAACCCAGTCCAGCTTACGGATTTTTGCATGGGCTGTCCCTTCCATGTTCCAGACATCTACAAGGCTCATTCCTTCCACCCCTGCACCCCTGTTCTAGTCTTTGCTTGAGGTCTCCTTCCCCGGAAGCTCTTCCTGTTTGTTCTACTTTGAATTGTCACTGCCCACAGTCCTGCCTCGGTTCTCCTGGTCCTTCTTACATGGGTCTGTATTTTACCTTTTCTTTACCCTACAGTTATTTACTGATGTTTTTTCATTGTTAATGATATTTCTTCCCTGTTTCAAAAATAAGTTCTATGAGGAAGGGGTCTTGATTTTAGTAACTGAATATATAAGCCCCAAATTGCCTAATACTGTAACATACAGTAGGCACTCAGTAAGGTAAACATACTGAGTTGAATACCTATAGGGCACTTGGTCTCACCAAGGAACCAACCTCTTTCTCCCCTGAGTCCCTAAGAAAGCTGAAAATCACAGGCTAAGGTGCTGGAATTAGCTTTCGTGGATAACATTTGTGAGGTGCGGGACAGACAGATGTGCGTGATGGAGTGCACTGCTTTGAGTTGTCTTTACCCTAACACCCAGGAGAACCAAAAGGCCAGTCACACTGCAGCATTCAGCCCAGCAAGAGCTAAGTCTCAGCACCCTGCCGACTCTGGAGCCCAATTCTGCATGCAGCAGTCAGTGCTGTGATGGTGGTTAAGTCACATATTCTCTTGGAACATTGTTCTGATCACTTTAAAATCAAAACGATACTTTTCTCAATGTGGCAGGCAATCTATCTAGGTACATGGATGAATTCTAGTAGACAGCCCGACATGCAGAAGATAAGGTGGTTGGTTGATGAAGAGGAAAAAGGGACATAATATTTGTAAATTTACGTGTGTCTGTGTGTGTGTGTGTGTGTGTGTGTGTGTGTGTGTGTACACATAAAATGCTTAGCATGGTGCTTGGCATCTAATAATCATGCATTCCTACAACAAATGTACTTTGAGTGTTCCTTATGTGTCTGGTAAGGTACAAGGACTATGGAGGTGGTTGAATGAACCACTTCTATTCAGTCACCCAGCAGGGACTGGGCATTGAAGAGACCTTCTGTATAAGATACCCTGAGCTAAAAAAGCAGTCTGAAGAACATGGTGACATCTCTCATGTGCCAGCCAGCCTCACTACCTATGCACACTCTAAGCAGGATGGCTGCATTGCCCCATAGCCTTTCTACCATTTCCATTTGCCTGGCCCCAGGGAAAACAATGCTCTGCCCAGTCAGCCATACAGGAGAAAACAAAGGAGGTCCTGGGCTCATCTTTCCTTACTGTTATCTCCACAGGCTGCACACAAGTAAGTACTACGCCCATAGTAAGTGCTGTGGGTTGCTCCAGAGGGAGTGGGGAATGGGGTGTCTAGGGCCCCTGACATGTCTACTTGCTACTCTCCATGTGCTTGAGCTACAGGGCAGGACGACTAGGAAGGCTAGGTACCAGCATCTGTCTACTCTTCCTTCTACTGAGCATCCACTGAGCTGCAACACTGAACTATGTGCACTACAGCCATGATGAAATAAGGATTAAACTACCTCTGCAGAATGGTGGTGCTGAGAGTTACCAGTAGCACTAGTAAAGGTAACCACGGCAGTACAGACCGTATAAGAAATAGCTCACACCTGTATGTACAGCCCTTGCTATGGCTAGGCATGTGTGAAACACTCTGTATACCTTGCACTTCAAGTCTTTGGGTCAGTTTATTTTTAGCCTTATTTAAATGAAACTGAGGTCCAGGGAAGTATCTAAGATCACCCAGAAATCTAGTGCTAGAAATGAGGTTCAACTTAAGCACTTCAACTCTGGATATCATCAGTAGAAACCACTTAAGACTGTTTGACAAAGTCTTCAGCAGCATGGTACATTCAGCTGTGTGGATGCCACAAAGCAAAGTGCTCAGTCTCTTCGGACCATTGGCTCCTTCTCTCTAAGAGCATCAACTCCTCAGTCCCCTGTGGACAACTGAGTGAATGCATGCAAAGACCTTAGACCTATGCCTAGCACCATGGAGGGAGCTCACAGTGCCAGACATTACTTCTAATGTGATTGAACTGCCTCAGCCTAAGAAGTCCAGGCAGAACCCACTCTCTGAGAAAGGCTGGTACCGTTTTTAGCATCTACTTCAGGCTTATGAAGACAGACGAACCTCACAATTTCTGGAAACACCCTGCCACTTGTCCCTCAGCGTTTCTTCCTGCACATGGATGGGGATTTGTGGAACCAGGTATTCCTAAAGTCTGAGGCATACTATCAGCTGTGGGCGGAATAATTCCACACTCTGACAAAGAAAGATAACTCTGTCTCTCACTGATAGGGCTGCTGTGATAACTAGGAAACAAAATTCCTGGGGGACCATGGGCACCCATCCTAACCCACAGAAAACAATGAAGGCAGTGGGGTTGCCTTTACAAGTAAATCAGGCATTATTCTTAGAATCACAGTCTGTTGCAATGAAGACATCTAAACTCAAGATTGTTCTTGCTCTCTTGTAGGTCAAACAGGACTTCAAAGCTGAGCCTATCACCAAGGAGCCACCCTCCTCCATTGCTACCTCCTTCTCCATAACAACCCTTCAGACCCTGCCTCAGTCTCAGAGGGAGCCTAACTTACACACCTGGGATTTCCCAAAAGTGTCCTACAATCCACAAGCCAAACCTATCTCACGAATGAAGGCTATGTGCAGTTTCCCAGGAACAAACTGAAGGGACATAACTCAATTCTTATGGGCATCTATGAGTGTGTTTTTATGATGCTAGGAAAGGAGGGAGAAAGCAGATTGAAAATTGCTTACTGGGAAAGGGAGACAGATTTTAGGAGAAAAATATCTAAGACAGAGAACAGAATAAGCCCCTATGGGCTGGCAATGCTCTTTAGTTTGGCAGCAGGCCGTCTGACCCTGTTGAGTGGCTACAAGCTTGCCACCAATGGGAAACACACAATAAATGAAACTATATTGTGAATCACAATAAGATGCTGTCTCTTTGTGGTTTCGGACTCTGGCCACCAAGCACCAGAAATCCGCAGAGGTGGGGAAGATCAGGATAGGAGGTAGCTCTTACGCACTCCCACCCCCCCACAGTGGGGTGTGTCTCCTTAGCAACTGACTGACCTGAGACCTTTGGATCATGTATGCATCGTAGCTGGACCCGTGGTACTTGGCCGTAAAATCTGGGCTGTAGCCAGCATCACAAGTGCATGGTATATTCGAGCCTGGGGGCTGTTTCCTAGGTCTATAAACCTGTGGGAGAAAGCTGCAATGGTTAGGTGCAAGAAGGGAGGACACGAGGTACAGAGGGAAGGGGTTAGGGGAAAGCAAAGAAGGAGGCTCATCTTGACTTTCTGTGGCCAAGTGGTTGGAAAACCCAGTGTAGAAGATGCACAGCCCCAAACAAAGAGGTCAGATGTAAGCGGTCCCGATCCCTGGGGCCAGCGCTAGCTAGCGAGGCATGCCGCTCTGTGGAATGACCCCAATGTCTGGCAGCAACTGAGACCCTCCCTGTGCAAGGAGAAGGTGCCCAGGCATGACAGTTTCTCTCTCTGTCTTTCAGCAAGGCAGCCCCGTAAGAAATGGACTCTGGCTCAGGGCTAGAGAATGCCTTTTCCTTCCTGAAGAGGAGGGAAAGAGTTGGCTCCTTTGTAAGGTGGGGGGCTTATTCCCAGACACTGTGTTCAGCATAGTATACTCTAGCAGGCAGAGAGCCAATCCCGAGGGTCAAAAATCCCTGTGGATATCCTGGATGACAACCATGTGCCATTTAGAGAGCTTCAGGGCCACAGGTGAGTTTAGTTAATATTTAGCAGCCAGCTTAGGATGCCACAGACTATCGAGTTGAGGAGGTTATAGAGGTAAGATTCTGAATGAGTATTTTTAACTATTGCTTTAGGAAAGTTCCCAAGCTACATAGGAGTAGTGATTTCTACCACCATCCCTGCCTGAGTGCTGGGGATAGAACCCCAGGGCTTCATGCGTGCTAGGCAAGTGGTCTACCACTGAGCTACGTCTTGAGTCCTTTCCCAAGTGATAAATGGAGGAGAAGTAACATGTCTAAATTCAGGGAAGACTTTCCAAATATTCAGATACAATTATTTCTACTCTAGCTATTTCCAGAAAACCCATACACACAAAAAAGCAAAGTGCTTTCTGCAGAAGTTAGGACTGTCTCTTTCCATTTCCCTAAAATAAACACAATGGCCTAGAGAGGAAGAGACACTGAACAAAGGGGAGAGGGCATTAAAACATTAGACAGGATAATGGCAGATAGGAGGTCTCTAAGCCTGACCTAGTGGTGCTAGAATGAGGGAGATGTTCCTTTGCTGAAAGATCCTGGAGGAAACACCCAAGAACCAAAGCCAAAACACACGGAGGAAAGGAACCTAACTGGACGAAGGGAGTTCTTTACAGAGCCCACAAAGTGAGCAAGACAGAAGGCAACAGGTCCAACGGGAAAGAGTTCCCTAGAATTTAGTTAGGAGTTCCTAGGATTTAATTAGAAGTCCAAGTCTACTGGAAGAGAGCTGAGAGCCGTTTCTGAGGAGATGATGCTAATAGGAAAGAAAAGAAAAGCAGCGCCAGTCACAAACCACACAAGCCCAGCCACATGCACGTCAACACAGAGAAGCAGTAACGTGTTCCAGCTGCAGTCCAGGCCATTTCATCCTACCTCGTTGTAGCTGCTTGAGCCTGCAGAATGGACGTGGGGACATGAAGAGAAGCGAAACCCAGAGAAAGCGCGGGGGCCCACACCCAGCAAGACACACCTTTCGTGCAGGACGCCCCACCTGCTGCTTTAACTGGTGCACTAGTCGGTCTTTCTCCCGCTTGAGAGCCATGACTTCTTCCTGGGTCTTTTTCTTTTTGGAGGCAGATAATTCCAACAAGGCAATGTTTGCATCTTTTTCACTGATTGCCGCCAGTAGTGCTTCCTGTCTGGTAAGATAAAGATCATTGTGGTCATTTTTATAAAGTGAAGAGAAAAACAACTCAAACAATTGGCACTTGTAGTTGAACTGAGCCACAAACTGCTACCTCTGCGGGAAAGAATTATAAACAGTAGTTAAGACAAACAACCACCTTTGCTCTCAAAATGGACAAAGTAGCTGGGGTCAGAATCTGCACATGGTATCCACTTAGAGTGGCATCTTTCGATATAGCTATAAATTAGAAATGAGAAGGGTTCAGGATAAGTATCTATTCCTAATGCCATCCATCCATCCATCCATCCATCCATCCAACCATCCAGCCATCCATCCATCCATCCATCCATCCATCTATGTATTTATCTATGTATGTATATATCTTTGTATCTAACTACCATCTCTGTATCATCTATATCATCAGTCATCCATTTATGTATCATGTAGGCATCTGACATCGATCTAACTTTCTATTTATCACCTCTATGACAACCATCCAGCCATCCATCCATCCATCCATCCATCCATCCATCCATCCATCCATCCATCCAGTCAGCCATCCAGCCAACAAGTAAGGCTTTAGGCCTCTAACACAACCCAACAAAACTAGGTGGTAATTTTTGATATTATGTAAAATTTCTTTCAGGCGAGATTTTTCTCCCGCAGGCAGGCAGAGGTATTTACAAAGGGCTATTTTCCATTTTCCATTTAATTAGTGAGTGGAACCTGTTCTCCTTTCACAGTTTTTGCCCACGTTGCACTGCTCTTCTGCCTCCCAGTTTCAATCCAAATGTGTCCTCTGTAGAGCGGTCCTCTCCAATCACTCCCTCTCACAGAGACCCCCACCTGCCACCTTGTGTCCCCATTGGGATTCCATCAGAGCACACTTAATTTTCCCACAGTACTCTTCACCCCTTAACAGGATCTCATGTGTTTATAATTTATTTGCTTTCTAGCTCTGATGCTCTACGATGAATCTGAGACCTCTGTCTTTCCTATCTCCAACTTCACAGAGAGCTCTATGTACTCAAAAGGACTGGTTTTAAGAATAGATATGTTCATGTTTCACTTTTTATAAACTTTCAATACATCACTGGATTTCTTTTCACTCTTCAAAAAATAAAATATCTAAAGCTAGTGAGATGGCTTAACAGGTAAAGGTGCTTGCCCACAAGCCAGACAACCTGAATTCCAATCTCTGGAGCCCATGTAAAGGTGGAAGAAGAAAACCAATTCTACAAACTTGCCCCTCAATGTCTATGTGTATGTCATGGCATGCATGACCACACACATATCCTGCACACACACACACACCCCACACACAATGATAATAAAATTAGAAAACAAACCTTTGCCTCCAGCTTCATTATGACCACTGACTACCCAGAAGTTTAGCCCTCCTCTCATCTTTAAGAGTCTCAAACTGTAACTAGGATATTTGGGGACAATTTGATTTCTTTCTTTCTTTTCTATTTTCTGTGTATGAAGATTTTGCCTGCATGTATGTAAATGTACCACATGCATGCAGTGCCTGCACAGGCCAGAAGGGGGCACCAGATCCCCTGGAACTGGAGTTGTGGATAGTTGCCAGTCTCTATGTGGGTACTGAGAACTGAACCTGGGTCCTCTGGAAGAGCAGTAAATAAGTACCCTTAACCACTGAGCCATCTCTCCAGTCCCATTTTGGGATAGTTTTTGATAAGCAAATGGATTTCTTGAGTGTGTTTCATGGAGTCCTCTGTCTCCATAATTTGTGTCAGTCATGAAATATTCTAGATCCTTAAGAAAATCCCACAGCTCCTGGAGAACCTCCATGTGGGATACTTGCATGCATACAAGTTCCAGCACTCCCTACTCTGAGTCAGCTGCATGTCCATCTAGACACACAGCCGAGCTGAAGGGGCTGTGTGGCTTCCAACCAAGGGGAGCCCAAATGTGATCTGTTCCACACCTAGCTATAACACACAGACCACTGCCATACTCTATCCTCACTCCCTAAACTGATGTGGAAATAAAGCTTTCTGTTTTTTTTTTTTTTTTTCATGGAAACCACTTAAAAGACCAGTTTTAGGAGACTGTTGGTAGATTGTGTTCTCTCCATGTATGTGACTGCTTCTTTATGCAGTCATTTAAAATACTACTAAAAATTTAGTGGCATGTGAAAGCATTTATGTCTGGTGGGAAACATCTCTTCAAGAGTCTCTTATGTTTCTGTACATTTTATAAGCAAAGGCATTATCTTCTTTTCTGATAAGCCTTTCAAGGATATTTGTATAGTGACAAGCCTCAAGAGTCACAGGTGGTAGGTATCTCTGGGTCAAAGGGTAGAGACGCTTACTATCCTGTATAATAGTGACCCCTTCCAGAGCAAGCGGCAGCCATGTCACAGCCTGTTACACAACATTCAAGCTCCCTAAGCTCAGGGATGCTCTCTTGTAACACAGCCAACTGCATGATCATGCCCATTTGGTCTCCACAGGACCAGAAGTAAAGAGAATGGATACAAGCATGCTAACACTAATCTCTGTGTTGTAAGCAATAAAATCTCTCATCTCCGGCCTAGAAGATTCTTTTGTCTGCCTGCATTTATGACTGAGGCAAGACAAAATGCCAGGAGAGAAATTCTCAGACTCTTCAGAGATCTTCATATGCAAGTATCTAGCCAATAGATTTCCCTGTAGCCGTCATTTTGCAAAGGTGAGACGCATCTGTACTCTTTCTGTTCATATTTTTCCACACTAATTCTTCCGCACACAGAACATCATCAGAGTAAATGTTAAACACTTTAAGACAATCTATTAACAAAACCAGGAAGCTGCAGGTATAAACTTCACAAGCTTCATAGATATAAAATGTGCTTAGTTTTTCACCCGAGTTATTTACGTTCTACCACTCTTGGTCTTGACGCTTAGACAGGCACACAGCTTTCACATGCATACATCTGGCACAGTCCATTTCAAAAATCTCCTCATGAGGTTTTCTATGTCTACTTTGGACTTTTTTTGTCCATTTCCCTCTTCTAGATCAAAATTTTTGTATTCTATAACTTTAATAACTTAAATGTTATCAGTAATCCAAAGAATGATCATTCCAAACTCCTCTTTCCTTATGAGTTTATAATTTAGGTTTTTAAGTGTTTCACACTTATTTTTCTTTCATTAATACTATCAAAAGTACCAATAAGATACTATATTTTATTTTTTATTACCACATTTTATTATATATTTATTATTATTTTTATTGTTGTTGTTCCTGGGAATTGAACTAGGGACTTATATATGTCAGTAAGCACGCTTAATACTGAGCTACATGTCTAGCCCCAATAAATTAATTCTTTTAAAATCTTACCTTAGTATTAGAGAAAAACATAAATCAGTTTCTGATTCTTTTTTTTTTTTTGGTCTTTTTGAAGCAGGGTCTCCCTGTAAGCCCCAGCTGCCCTGGAACTCATTATGTAGACCAGGCTGGCCTTGAACTCACAGACATCCGCCTGCCTCTGCCTCCCAAGTTCTGGGACTACAGGCATGCACCACCACGCCTGGCTGTTTCTAATTCTTCATAGTCATTGTTACTAAGTATAATTCATAATAATATGGGGGCTGGAAAGATGGCTCAGAGGTTAAGAACACTGTTCTTGCAGAAGACCCGGGTTCGAATCCCAGGACTCACATAGCAGCTAACAACTGTAACTCCAGTTCCAGGGAATCCAACAGCCTTTTCTGTCCTCCACAGGCATTGCACAACATGGGTGCACTTACCTACATGCAGGCATAACACTCATACACATAAAATAAAAATAATAAAATATTAAAAAAATAATTTTATAAAAATACATCTAAGCGGGTTGAAATGATGGCTCAGTGGTTACGAGCACTTCCTGCTCTTACAGTGGACCTGGGTTCAGTTCCCAGTGCTCATAAGGCAACTCACAAGCCCCCTGTAACTTCAGTTCCAGTGGATCTGACACCCTCTTCTGACCTTCCGGGGCACCAGGCAGGCACGTGGTACACAATCACAAATGCAGGCAAAACAACCATATATATAAATAAAAATTTTAAACATATGTTTAGAAAGTACATCTAAAGTCATTTACCAACAGTAATATTCATGCTAAATAATCCGTGTGGTCTTCATATTTTTATTTTGGTTAACTAGTCCATTTTATATATGCTGGAATCATGTAATCATGAGAAATCTAAGACTAATTCATTTTTACTTTATGTGCATGGGTATTGTACCTGCATGCACACCTCTGCACCACATTTGTAGTATGTATTGTGAGGCCAGAAGACAGCAACAGATACCTTGGAACTAGAATTACAGATGGTTGTGAGCTACCATGTGGGTGCTGGGAACCAAAATCCAGTCCTCTGCAAGAGCAGCAAGCAGTATTCACCACTGCACTGAGCCATCTATCCACCCCTAGAAGGATAAGAACTCTAAATGAAGCTCATATAGACTGTGAAACCCTCATTTAAATATTGACCAGAAACAAACACAATGACCTCCCTTAAAAATACCTTGAGATCTACAGTTAATAATGGTAGTTATTTAATTCAAAAGCATAGTTAGCAGAAGACAATCCAAAGTTTGTAAATGAAGAGAAGTATGACCACTTCACATTGGGACATTTGGAAAGGTTGGGATTACTCCTGGTTAGCCAGACCTGGTGGCACCTGACTTTAGTCCCATCACAGCACCCTGGAGGCAGGCGGATCTCTGTGAGATGGAGGCCAGCCTGTTCTGCCAAACAAGTTCCAGGCCCAGCTGAGGTATAGAGTGATCCTGTCTTAAAAGGCCTATCTCTGGCTAAGCCAATCCTTGGCTCTGAGTTGACAGGGCCATTGCATTTACTTTTATTCAACCAGCTTTACCAATTTTTTTTTTTAAATAAAATTGTTCCACTGCAGCCAATAATTTAAATCACTATAAACTAAATTCTATGCTGTTATGGCTTTTCATAGACTTGATTTAAAGGTCTTTTCTAAAAAGAATGATACAGGACATGAAGTACTAAAGATTACCTTCGTTTGGTCAGTCCTACATCTGTCTACACTTTGACAGTTCCTGGGAGCAACCTTGCTGACGAGCCTACACAGAGCATCACAGGTACCGCATTGAAACGCACAACGCTGTGACAAGGCAACGCTACTTTCGCCTCGAGGCTTAAAGCATTCCTGCTTTTCTCTCCCTATGGGCAATTTTGGTTCAACCATTCAAAAACTTTTAAATGAAAATATTTGCAGTTCTGAGTCGCCATTTTCACAAATTCAGTTCTGACGAGTACATGAGCAGTGAGACACTTGCATAGAAAGTGCAAAGTCTTGCTTTCCCTGAAAAATGCATCGCCTCTGAGATCCAAGGTCTGATTTGCCTTGCTTCAGAAACTGATTCTGTCCCATCCGCCTAAAAATTGTTGCTAGACATCTAAAATCACTTTCAGCACTTAATCCATCCTTTCTGCTTATTCACAGACAACATGAGAATTACACATAAACACATCCTTAGTCATTTAGTAGGGTTAAGTATATACTGAAGGCTTGCAAAATTATCTTTAAAACACTGCTATATTTCAGTATACAATTACTAAGGTGGTCTGTCTGTGCCCAAAAATATAGCTTAAAATATGAAAAGGAAGCCCAAATATGCTAGCAAAGAAGATAAGATAAAGCAAAGGGAAATAAATCCACGGGGTCTGCTGTGTGCCAAGCTCGGAAAGCGGAGCACACGGAGCATTTTATCAAAGCGCAGCCTAAACAAACGTCAGAGAGAATAACTTCTTTAACAAATATGGGCAACAATGGAGGAGGAAAGAGGGGACTTGTGTGCCCCCCTCATGCATTTAGTCGGGGTTAACAATGGATAAAAATACGCACACGAATGCATTTAATAACCCTAAGCTGTCATTCAGTTTGTAGAAGGTAGTCAAGACACAGCTAATAAAACACCAAAAAAAAAAAAAAAAAATGGTTTTGGCCACCCTGAAAACAATCCTCCAGGGAGTAGCACAAAAGAGGACAGAAGGGCATCGCCTAGCAGGATAAATGTCTCTCTCTGTGCTTTGCCTGTGGCTAACCCTCACAAGGAAAGCTTCAGGATCCACTGACGGTAATACGTATCTATGACACTTATCACCGTCAATTTAAAAGGGCGCTTTGTAAACACGTCCATTTCACTCCGGCTGCTGTCATCCTGTTAATGATGATTTGAGCTTGGAGAGGGGATCTAAAATTAATTTTAGGAGTTATAAGTGAAGTAAGCCAATTAGTGACGGTTATAAATTGAACTGGAGCACCAGCATGAACACATTTTTTTTCCGTAGGCTCTTGTTTTAGTTAGCTGACCCATCTTTAGGAACACATTCAATTACAAAAGCAGATGCCTGAAAAAAAATGCCTTCCATTAAGAAATGTTTGTATAATGACATACAAGGGTGGACCTACATTATGTATGGTGCTCAGCCGGACACAGTCATGCTCCAATCAGACTGTGGGAAAAAAAAATCTGCTCAATCAACTTTTCCCAGTTAATTATTGTTTTCTTTCCCTTATGACCCTAAATCTTCAACTGTAAGTTCAGTAGGAGGTGACTTAAGACAGACGGTGACGAAAGATCTTGTTCAAAACAGCTTCTCTCTCATCCCTCGGGGTGAGTGCTGGGTAGGGGGTCACTATGATCACTCCTAGAACGAAATGTTCATTTGCCTCAGCTTCAAAAGGTATATTCTCAAATATCATCTGGAGATATGTGATCTTTTATAGTCATTAATGTTGACCCTACCCAGTAGCACAACAACGTGTGATACCAACAGAAGGGTCTAGGCAAAGGAGCTCCCACGAGGAGTGGCCCACAGGGTGAAACATATTTGAACAAGCACGAGTTTCAACAAGGACAAAGAACAGAGTGGATTCATAAATGCCAGGCTCTGGCAGCCCAGACTCTGTAATGTGGTTTGCTCTCTGCCTCCCACCTAAACCTGACCTTAAAAAAATAGTTTATCCCAATTACCGAGGATTCAGTCTTTGAAACTTAATAGCACACGACTGGAATTTCCTATCACAGAGGCCACAGAGTCTTGTGGAAGTTCTTTGCTCTGTGTCACAGCTCCTATCTAAATTCTAGCTTAATGTATGAACCAGAGAGGCAACGGACCTACCTGTGAATTGCTCCAAGTACAAACAGGCCAGAAAGCTAGTTCTCACATGCAGATCTCCTCGGCACTAGACTTGGCAAATGCTAACACACTTAGCATTCTGTGCCAAAGACGTGCTGGGGGGTATGAGGCCAATTGATTTCCTTGCATGTACAAGATCCAAGTCCAGAGGAAGTGATATGCCAGAAAGAGCTACTGGCCCCATCCTAAATCACTTAGCCAGTTCCCTTCCCTTTGAAGAGTTGATAAAGAGGTACTAACAAGTGGAAGGGACCATTGTCCAGTTGTCCTGGTCTTAGCAGTAGGCATATGTGGGTATGTCTGATTATTGTGTGTTATATCCAAAAGTAAGAAACTGGGCTTGGAGGAGGTTCTTATAAGTACCTTTGCTCATTATGATTTTCCTTAATTTACCATCACAAAGAAAATGTCACTCGAGTCTTTTCGAGAAGCTGCTGATCCTTAGTGCACGAGCTTTGGAATCAAATAATCTTACATCTGAATTCCAACGATTCTTCCTGTTTTTAATAACTCGGTAGTTAGTTAATGTCTCTGAAGCTTAGGTTTTCTTATAAGTGAATTAAGAAGAGTAACTGTGAAAATTAAATGTGATAATATATACAAAGATTTTTGTTCAGTTCTTGACATGACCACATGATATATGTCAGCAATTACTTACTATTACAGAACACAGATACAAGCAAATTTAAAGATTCGAAAGTTTTGTATTATTGTATACCAGCCCCTCTTTGTATTAAATATATCTAAACATGCTAATGAGTCTTTCACTTTCAAGATAGTCTTTCAAAGAAACCTCTAAAATTGGTTTCTGTTAAGCTGAACATTTGACTTTCATGAGCTGACATCTGTTTCACAAACAAATTTAAAGGGGAAAACAGATTTTGAGTGTGGCAAGGGGTCTGTGCACCATAGAAGAGTTGCATCCCAGACAGCCAGGCCTGACTTGGTTAATAACTGTTCAATATCATTGCAGCCAAAAGGCCACACAGAAGAGACAGGATGTGACTTCATGCAGTATGAGAACTTGAGAAATGGAAACGTGTTCTGAAAGGTAACCCTTTAAAAGTCAAGGTCAAGTGCACAATCTAACCAATGTCAAACAATATCAATACAAAAAATTATTCTTCAATTAAAAAAATCCTTACAATAAATTGGTAAGTTTGGAAGGCAGGAAGGGTGAGTGGAATGGAGTTCCAGAGCCCACCACCAGAACCTGGGCTCATGTGTATGTTAAATGACAATGCTCGGTCATTTTTGTTCTTCCTCTTCAGTGATGAGACAGTGTCTCCCTTGTCATTTAACTCCACTAAGGCCTCTCTATGTGAGATGCAATGCTTGGGACCCTGGGAGGCTACTGGTACCTGATAATAAGAAATCATATGTATCTGGGCTTCACTGTGGGCAGAGTTTTGCCTGATAGATACCTAAAAGAAATCTATTGTCTATGAGTGATCAGTTACTGTCAAGAGATTTGCTCTATGCATTAACTTTTATTGTTAGAAGCGAACAATTACCAGACAATGGGTCATTTGACTTCAAGGCTTAGCCCCCTGACCACCTGATCTTTTTTTCTTCTCATTGGCAGGTGGGGTATGTGTGTATATACATTTGTGTATTTTTGAAGTTGCCCTAAAGATGATGGACTTTAATTTCCCTTTTACTGTACATTTAAAGGTACTCAAATTTATTACTTAGTCTTTGTGGGCAGCAACAAATTATACTCCTGTGTCTTGAACTAGATTTTCCCCTTATTTTAACATTAAGATTTTTGTGTATGTGCTGCATGTGAGTATGCCCCTTGGAGTATGTGGTGGTGTCCACAGAAGCCAGAAGAGCGTGTCCAATTCCTTGGAGTTGGATTTATAAGCAGTTGTGAGCCATTCAATGTGGGCGCTGGGAACTGCACTCGGGTCTTCAGGAAGAGCAGTAAGTGGTCCTAACCACTAAGCCATCTCTCCAGCCTGGGAATTTTCCTTCTTCATATGAATATGTTGCATTAAATTAAACCTCCTTTGGTTTATGTTTACATGGGCTGGACTATTATCATAGGCCAAAGCGTCATGAAAAACAAAATAGACTTTCATGTCACTGCTGTACAAAAGTACAAAAGGGACACATTTTACAATTTTGTTAGCCCATTTTAAAGAAAACAGAATTAAGGTCCTAGGGGAAGAATCTTTGTAGATGTGAGTATATAAAATTGAGCTTCCCAGAGGCATTTCTTTTAAGAGATTTTCTATTTATGAGGAAAAAAAGGCAAAATGAAAACAGGGAGAAGGAGACTGTGTGCCCTGTGTGTAGGTGTGATGGTAGTGGGCATGCAAAAACAAGTTTCCAGGAAGACATAACAGCCACTAGAGGGGAGGCTGAAGGAGATACCCACCAACGGAAGTTGTTCTCTCTTGCTGTGCATGCCAGTGAACTGGACAGTAATTTAGGATAATCAAGAAAGCCTTTCCTTTGGAAAATGGATGGTTTTTAAGCCATCCTTGTCAAAGATGCAACTGCTCCATTGTATGTCTCGGCTGGATTTTAGGTCTGCCATCTCGTGGCCACTGAAGGAAGTACTGCCATTTTCTTCTGTCTTATTTTTTCTAAAGTAATTTCAAGTCTATAATCTATATTATTAAAAGGTACCAAAAGGGTATCTATCTTTAAAAAGAAAGAAAAGGACATTGCCATAAGAGAGACTCATTTTGAATTTGAATTCCCTTTCTGCCAACATTTTTTTCTATTGAAGAAAATTTAGACTCAAATGATCATTTATACTTATCAACCTATTAATATAGGGTTTTGGCCTGCTGAGAAGTCAATCAAAGGTAACAGACTTTAGTTGACTAGTTTTTTATGCTTTATTGTTATTATTTTAAAAGGGGGTCACTTAATAGACACAAAGTTGCATTTCTGTATTTGACATGGAATTGGTAAAAGGACACCCTTAACAAAACAGATTTTACATATAATGGGTATTTATTTTTGAACACTGAGGGGGAAATACTTTTCTAGTAATTACTTAAAGGCCAAATGACTGATATTGCAGTCGCACATACACTGTGGGAGAAAGGCTGTAGTATCACAGCTTCGATAGAAATAAAGAAATGGCTAAAACACTTCCATGAAAACACAAGCAACCCATTTAATCTTCACGTACTAAGCACTGCTGTGTCTATCAACAGGAGAGGAAGCAAATGCACACCGTCAGCATCCTGATGAAGTTCCACCCACACACTGTGTCCTTTAAGCAAAAGGTGGAACAAGGACATATTGAATAACTGCAAACAAATTTCAAAGCCTGTTACAGAACTGTGGAATTGTGCCCCTACCCACATACACCTTAAGTTTTGCTAAGCAACTGACTCAAAAAGACGTCCAGAACAATGAGCTGAAAAACTCAGCCAGTGAATCCAGAAATAATGAAAAGTTATGTCTGTTATTTACCTGAAATTTCTAGATTCATGAACTATACTCTGTGGGACACTACCAGAATGCTCCTTGTCAGAGGGCAAGGGAATCTAAAACCAGACAGCTAAGATAAAATGAGAGTCTGGTAAACTACCTGAGCTTGTTCCACATCTGGAAAGAATCGTAAGGGAACCAGCCCAAGACACAATGGTATAGAAAGCAGTCTCAGATTTACAATATGGGTGGCCTTGTGGCTCATGGAAGTGAAATTTCCATCCCGGGGGGAGTGATCACTGCAAATGGGAACATTTTTGACGTGGAACTATGAGGTCCAACCTGAAGCATCTGAACAGAACGTGTTCCTCTGTGATGGCTGTTTCCTGGCCACATGAGTAACACTAAGTAGGCAGATGATTAGAATATGTATGGGGTCTTCAGTTCCTTCAACCCACTCAGCGCATACTCACTGGGGGCTCCACTGTACCAGGTACTGGGGAATAAATATACAAACAGGGCAGACACCATCCCTCTTTCCATGGAACTTACGATGTTGTAAACCCTGCACACACTCTTGAGACAGGCTTGTGATATCACAAAATATAAAGAAATGCCCTTGTATTATCATCAGAAAAAAAAAAAAAACAAACCAGGATCATATGGAAGATCAGATACCCATGCATCCTGCTTACCAATCCAAAGGCTGGGCATAAGATCTACCCAGAGTCCCACTCACACTGGCCATACCCTTGAATGGTCCACTGAAAAACTCTATTCTACCTTATCATCTTCACTTTGAATACCCAGTACATAGCAGAGATTCAAAAACAAGGAGAGAAACGAATCCTTATATTCATACCCAGCAGGCTGAATGCTAGGAAATTCACTTTTTTGTGGGTCAGGAATTGTTTAATACTGACAGTTTCATGTTTCAACCCAATAACTTCCCAAAGAAAAGGAATTTTATTGACCTCGTCACTCATTTACCTGTTTATAACACATGCCCACAGATAATTTCATTACTTTATATTCTCAAATATTTTATAGGCTAGGCAATTCACTATCCATAAATTCAACTATTTTTCAAGACTGACCACTCGAGGCAATTAATTCAGTGTTCAGGAGAGCCTGTAATACACACTGGATCTGGAGAGTGGGGGTCTAGGAGACCAGAAAGTAACAGAACTCAGCCCATTATATGAGCCCCTAGGCCTGGAAAACCACTTAGTGAGAAAACATCTTGGTGACCAGACTCCAACCTGACAGAGATTCCCACTTCCTGTGATACCTATCTGGTGACTGATTGCTTTGAGAACAGATCATCCATCTCCCTAGACAGCCCTGAGATGACCAGCTCATGAGCAGCACCTCCTCTTAGATATGAATTTAAAGTTACAAAATGTGGGGCTGGCGAGATGGCTCAGTGGTTAAGAGCACTGGCTGCTCTTTCAGAGGACCCAGGTTCGAATCCCAGCACCCACAAGGCAGCTAACCACCATCCTAACTACAGTTCTAGGGGGATCCAACTCCCTCTCCTGACCTCCATGGGCATTGCACTACATATAAACATATAAACATATAAACATATATAAATATATAAACATACAAGCATATAAAGTCTAGAAAGCACTCATCTCCACTGTTGGATATTACTGTAATTAAGATGTGTCTGATAAAACATGTTCAGTTCTCCCCTATGCTGCACAGATGGAGGCCCATCTTCTTCTTCAAAAACTGACATTTACCTAAATATTGCTGAGACTGCCAAAATGGCTGCCTCATAAAATTATGGTGGAGCTAAATCGTTTTTACTTAGTGACTTTCTATGACAATGTCTGTTTCAGATACGATATCATTAGAATATAGAGAGCTACCTTTTCATTTCACACATAGCCCACACTAGGCACGTGCTCACATCCCCTCTGGAGCTCTCAGTAACAGAGACGGAAGGAAGGAAAAGCTGGCTTGGTTAATGTTAACCCCTGGGAAAACCAACTCTGAAGGTAGCTGGAACAGTCCTGAGTGAAAGACAATGCTCTCTGCTTCACCTGTCACTGTTCCCTTTGTTGTATTTTTAATGCAATGTGTGATGGATGGAACTGATGAATATGGCAGGGGTCTGGATCAGAGAGGACTCAGAAACACGGCCGTTATCACCTTACCTCTCTGCTAGTGTGAATTCATGGCATGCCTGTTCCAAGGGAACAGATCTCAACTGGTACTGAACGAAGGTGGTCACAGGTGGGTAAAGCCAGCACCAACTCAATTACAGGAGGAAGTGTGCTGGTTTACCGCTGAGCGACACTCAGGCTACCCCTCCACCATCTCTGAAGGCACTGGTGTGCAACAACAGAAGGCCATCCGAGCAATTCCCAGAGAAAGAATTCTAGCAAGGGACACATGGTATGGCTCAACACGTTTCTGCTCATTTCTTGGGACTGAAACTAAAGAAACCGATTCTGACTAACTTAGCCAGAGAATTAAGTATTAGAAGGATACTTGGAGAGATCAAGAAAAAGACTTAGTGAGTGAGCTTTAGGAAGACAGGTAATAAAGTTACTCTGGAAGCAGGAAATCCTAAATCTTTCTTGAAAAGACCTACGATTTACATCATTACTCTGTTATAACCTTGAGCCGTAATGGGAAAAGAGTCTGATTTTTCTGGAAAGAAAACCAGTTGATCAAATGCAGGTCAATTTGCTGTGGCCTGGGATCTTCATCACTGGCAATACACTAGAAATAATGGATCATACTAAAAGGAAAGGGGGCAGCTGTGAGCTGGAGGTCATCCTACCTGGCTTTTATCTAGTGAGCCTATTACCCATAAGGTCTATTTTTCTGGTGTGCTGAAACTGGCTGTTACCAATTATTGAGAACCACTGTGCGCCTCTCCTTCCCATTCCAGAGAAAGGCCTGCACCTTTCCAGGCTGGGAATATTTATACTATAGAATCAATGATCACTACCAATCAGAGATTTTCTCCCGTTGACTTGAATTAAAGGCAGTTCATTGGCTGTATGCATTATCTCATTCTGCAGAGGAATCTACTAAAATGTTATTTTGTCCCTACTTCATGGATAAGGAATAAAGGGGTGAATTAACTTGACCAAGTTGTACTGTCTAATAAATTGGAAAGTAGAGGTTTAAATCCAGGCCATCTGAACTTTATCTTTTTTTTTTTTTTAAAGATCATTTTATTTTTAAATAATGTGTCTTTGTATATTTCTGTGTGTGAGTATATGCATGTAAGTGCAGTACCCACAGAGGCCAAAAGAGGAGGTTGGACCTCCTCTTTCAATATGGGTTCTGAGAACTGAGCTTGTGTCCTCTGCAGGAGTAGTATACAATTTTAACTGCCAAGCCATTATCTAGCCCCATGTGAAGTTTTATAAGTCTTCAAAATAGAATAGGTAACATGTAATTGTTACTCTCATTTGTGATCCCCATTCCTTAACACAGGAAAAAACAGCATGTTCACTTTTAATCCAGCAAGAACAGGCTAGATCCCAACAGCAGGATCATCTCTCAGTCCTAATGCTACTGTCAGTAGAAGGAGCTCAGTTCAACTCTGTACTGGAGCATGGATGGTTATTTCTTGGGATGCCCAATGACTGAAGTCTTATCTAAATGCTACTAACCAAATGCCTTGAAAATAGACTCAGAATACACAGTAATGGGACTCAGCAGGCAAAGTCTATCACAGTGCTCCCAAACAGACCATGAGGTCTCAAATCCAATGAGAAGGCAGTAAGAAGTCTGAACTTCCAATCTACTTCTCAAGAATGAGAGATCACCAAGAAACTAGAACACATGGGGCTTAATATAGTCACCTGAGTAGATGTGTATATTAGACCAGTCACTTGATTTTAGGCATCTCAGCTGTCAGGTTTACGAAATAAAAATGATGCTACCTACTACAAAAGCCATGAGATGCCCAGCAGGAAGACCCCTGGCAAACTGCAAGATTCTACATGTTTGGTTGGCATTACAGTCTGTATCTCTACCCACAAAGCTGTATCTCCTAAAGCCCAATGTTATGTGATTTATCTCTGACAGTACCAGATATGGACATTCTATGATTAATTAATTAACTAATCCAAACTCATCCAGTCAATGGAAAATCACTAGGCTGAATGGATGACAGAAAAACACCAACACGTGAAGGGAAACTGACCGTCTGGAAGATGGGTAAGACAGCTTTGCTTTCCTATGGGTTTCTTGCCCCTGGAATGCCACTCTAATCCACTGGCATGAAAAACAGTGGCTGTTTCCAAACAGGCTTGAAAAATGACAGACTTTTTTAAATTCGCCAAAAATGTAGTCAGTATTTGTTGACTCAGCGAATGTGGTTCTAGAGAGTTGGGTTCAAATCATCACTTTGCACCAATATCATCTGTGTGGTTTGGTAAAGGAGAGTATGAATTTCACTTCTTTACCTACAAGATGAGAATACTAATTCAAGATGAGCATTTTAATAGGAAAATCCCAAATTCAAAATGCTGCAAAATTCAAAACTTTTTTGAGCACTGACACAACATCACACATAGGAAATTCCACCCTGCCAAACTTTGCTCCAGGCATGGAATTATTTAAAATATTATGTACAATTATCTTAAAGCAATGTGTATATGGTACATATGAAACATAAAGAGATTTCATTTTTAGTCTTGGGTCCCAACTTGGGTCCCACCCTCAAGATGTCTCATTATGCATATGCAAATATTCTAAAACCTGGAAAAGTACAAATTCCGAAACACTTCAGGACCCAAGCATCTTTGGATGAAGGATATTGCACCTGTACTTGCAGGGTATTATCAGAGAGAAAATACATACTCTAGTCAGCACATTCAGTTTAGTTTATAACAAGCACTTATTTCTGTCATAAATGTAAACTTATTATAACTATTGTTATTAGTGTAGTCCATTAATTTACTATTATTAGTTCAAAGGAAAAGGCATCAACCAGGAGAGAAAAATCATCTTAAAAGGGAGTTGGGAATTTTAAGTAACAATATTCTCAAATTTCTGTATTTTTCTTTACATATTAATCGATTCATAGTGTTTATTATAGTATCAAAATTCCACCTCCATATATTTAAGAAAATGCAAGTTGGAGAGGGAAATTAATTTTTGTGATGAACAGAAAATAAGAAGTGCTTTCAAAAACTGGCAGTGTATCCAAGACAACATTTTCATTCTGTACTTTGACTTCCTTCCTTAATTACTGAATGGGACTTCTTTAAATATCTAAACTAAGCCCATTATTTCAATAGGACTTCACAGCCAAAAATACTTTCTGGAAAGAGTTGAAGACCTGGGAAGATGTCATTAAGAATATGAATTTAATTTGCTTAAAAGGAAAGATGTTTGTGTGTGTGTGTGTGTGTGTGTGTGTGTTTGTAGTTTCTATCAGAACTTCAAATATATACAGGTGCTCGTGTCTTTCTCTGTCCTGTTAAAGACATATTTCATCCTTTATTACTTGACATTACATCAGCAAGGAGAAGTCATCCATGGCACAGTGACATTGGATGGCTCAAATTAATGAGAGTGGATGTTCCATATGCCCTAGGTGCATAGTAGGCCACACATTACCATGTCTCTTCGTCTCTGTCCTGTTAAAGACATTTGAAATATTTCCTTTTTTCTATCCTAACAACTAAACATTAGCCATGACCATTTTTTTGCTCAAATTGAATTAAGTTAGCCTCCACATTTAAAAAGTAACAACACGGTGTCTGTAACTTATGGGTTGTGGTAATGTAGCAAAATAACTGTTATAAAGTGACAGCTGTGATCTTCAGAGCATTCCTTAGTTAGCCCAAAGTGGGAGGATGGTAGGAGACACTGCAACTATCCTGATACAGAGACGAACATTAATCTCATGTTTACCTTTAAAAGAAAACCTAGGTACAGATAAAATCCTCACAGTTCTAGCAATTAGCTTTTCATCTTGTCCATCTTAGCCATTTGCTCTAAGATCCATCTACACTTCATTTATTTATTTCCCCATGAAGACAGCTTATAATTCCTTTATTCCAAATTTGAAATACTGTTCTGTCTGCGAATATGGAAGCCTAGAAGAAATCCTGGTAATTAGTGCTTTTAGCCGCCCACTTAATCTTGCTTAAATTACCAGCGTTCTCGAAGAGAAATGATGGAGAGGCTCCAGTTAAGTAACCACCCGGATGCCAAATACAGGGGATGAGGTTCATAAAGATTATTGTCAGGAACCCGGACGATGGTCCAAATCATGGGAACCAACAAGTCACAAATTAAGAGAGCTTGCTAACTGGAAGCAGGGTGACAGCCAGCTGCGGTAGTTAAGACATTATGGCTTCTGTAAACGCTAAGTTCAAGTATAAAGTAGACATGTAATCTCCAACTCCCCAAACACCCCAATTTGGCCACTAAAGATGCTGTTTTACATTTCCAAACATTCTCCCCTGTCACTACTTTTTATACTTCAGTTCTCGGGTTGTAAGTATTTGTTACTTGCAAAGCAGCCCCCTTTGAACACTGAATCATGGAGGCATTTGTAACTAACTGCCAACGGGGCCTGCCAAACAAAAACTCCCTGCTGGTGACATGACCACCTAGTGACCTCTAAAAATGTTGTAACAATGTGAAAAATAGCTCCCTCTTGTAGGAAACAGCAATTTTTTAAATTAAACGTACATCCAATGTTCACTTATATACAGATAAATGGTGTTCAGAGTCACCTTCTCTGTTTCCAATTTCAATCTTTTGAAACCCGGCCCAAACCTAAATAAATAAACGTTGATACTAAGAAGAAACTAAGAGCTCAAGAGCCTTGTGATTTCACAAACAGCTTTTTTCCATTTTCGAAAATCTAAACTCCGGGCCAGACAGAGAACAGGTAATGAGAAGGAACAGGCTTGGCAGTCCCTCTGTGGTTCTAAGCTGAAAAATGCGTCAGGCAGCAGTAAGTGGCTATAATTTGGCAGGCTTAATGTCTTTAAAAGTTTGCAGCTTGCTTGAAAAAAAAATTTAAAAACAGTTATAACATATACTAATTGAAATACAAATACTAAGCTAAAAAGTCACTTTGGTGAGATTTCATCATCTACAGACTTCTAAGAGAGTGTTCATCTTGGAGTCCTTTCGGACCTCTGTGACAGGAAGTTGTCATAATGAGTAACACTGGGCAGTGTGAGGCTATCTGATGCGGACACTGAAGCCTACCCTCACTCTAAAAGGTGAGATGGTGTTTCCCATATGTGCCCAACGAGACATAAGAAATGGGAAATTAGATATGATGGTATTTCTGAGGCTGTGGATTGCTGTTTTGGGGGTTAGTTTATCTTTCTAAAATTTCACAAAGAAAAGCCTCAGAGCAACAGAGATCTGTCATGCCAAGGCTGTTTCACTCCTAAGAGTCTCTGTTCATCCTGATATCTTCAGATGAATTATTTGCAAACACTGGCTCCAGCCACAGAAATTCAAATCAGTTTGGATGTGACACCAGCTGCTGCTTGCTTTCAAGCACTTCGGGTGCCCTGATTAAGGCACCTGTGAAGAAGGGGGCCAGTCCTTTCCACCCCACACTCTCCATCCCCATGCCAAAGAAAAGCAAACATCAAAGAAAATAATGAGATGCAAATAAGGAAAAACACATGCTAGGGTTAAAATATGATGAGACTTTTCAATTTTTAACTTTAAAACCCATATTTTACTATTTGGCCAATGTACCCAGTTCAATTTGCTTTAGATGAAAGGGCCCCACATTGAATTAAAAACGACTCCCCTTGAAACTGAAGTATGAGGTGGTAAAGAACATTGAATCATGCTCATGTGTAGGCACCGTGAATTCAGCCATTTCAGCTGCTGCTTGTTACATAACATCCTCAGCTGGAACTACCGACTCTTAACATGTTATGTTTTGGAGGGAGGTGATCATCTACAAAAGAGCACTATCTCATTATTGAACACACTGCAAATTTGGATGTTTAAGGGCATTTTAGAGGGAGCTGAGAATCTGCCCTCTAGACCAATCTAATTCAGTATTTGAAGTAAGATCACACTGATAATTTAATTTGATTAACACTAAAACTAAATATAATAATGAAATCACCAAAATAAAATGAGATTATGTGAATCCATTTCATCGCCATTGTCTGAGTAAGCTCAACCTGCAGCAAGACCGGTCATAGGCTCAACTAATAGAAATAAAGAAAACAGGGCACTTTGCTGAGTTAAGCCTAATAACAATTATCTAATAGGATTGATGAAGGGGATCCATGCCATTCTGCATCTGACAAGCTCCACTGGGTATCTGGCATATGCTAAGTATTCAGTAGTGGAAGGAAGCACAATAGAAGGACCTAGAAACCTATAAACATTGCCTCCTTAAGAATTCAGGACTGGAGAGATGGCTCAGCAGTTAAGAGCACTGGCTGTTCTTGCAGAGGATCTGGGTTCGATTCCCAGCACTCACATGGCAACTAACAACCAACCAACTCCAGTTCCAGGGGATCTGACACCCTTTTCTGACCTCTACAGGCACTGCATGACATGGGTACACTTACATACATGCAGGAAATACACTCAATACACATAAAATAAAATAATATGGCTGGGCGTGGTGGCGCATGCCTTTAATTCCAGCACTCGGGAGGCAGGGGCAGGCGGATCTCTGTGAGTTCAAGGCCAGCCTGGTCTATATAGTGAGTTCCAGGACAGTTGGAGCTACAGGGAGACCCTGTCTCAAAAAGACCTTAATTAATTAATTAATTAAAAAAATAAATAACAATTTTTTTAAATAATAAAAAAACTAAATTTAATATGAGGTTCAAATGTTTCTCATTTGTAAAAACAATTGAATCAAATCAAGATACACACAAAGTCTTGTCTTTGAATTCCATTTTAAAAAATTCTTATTTTTATTTTATGTGTATCAAATACATGTATGTATTGCCTATATGTATGCAAATGCACCCATGTCATGCAATGCCTGAGGAGGTGAGAAGAGGAAGTCTGATTCCCTGGAACTGGGCTCAGGGACTGTTGATAGCCACCGTGTGGGTGCTTGGAATCGAACCCGGATCCTCTGCAAGAGCAGCCAGTGCTCTTAACCACTGAGCCGCTGCTCTAGCCCCTGAATTCCAATTTTATGTATCAAACAAGAGCACCGATTTTCTCATCTGGAAAGAATTATATCTGATAAATATTAGACTGAATAAAACACCAACAATTTTTTAAGTTCCTTGGCTATCCAGCAGTTCCTAGCCAAGTGACACTAACCCTCTGGTACCCTACCCTAAAGTGACATGGCTTACTCTAAGACTGTGAAGAAGAGAAAGAATTCAGGATTTACTAAAATTTCTCTTGTACAAAAAACTATGCCATACTAAATATTCAAATCAGAAGAATGAGTTAAGGGATGAGAATCTGTAGCAGATACAGTTGAGGGATCTGAAAATGGGCTGAACCAAATCACGTGACTTCAGGCCATGACCTGAAACAGTGCATATCTCAGCAGCCCCTCTAATCCATAGGAAGACCATGCCGTGCTACCAGAAGCTTGGCATCCTTGGAAAGGCTTCTTTTCTGATTTGTAGGTGATGTGAAAATCAAGGAGGAATGCCCCAGCCCACTTCAGAGCCCTGTGATCTTGTATGGTCTTTAAGAATCTTTGGACTTTTAAGATCCCTGTCCCCATCTTACAACCTTTGGGTCAGATTTCCTGGTGTCCCAGGACATTGTTAACTTGCATTCAGACAAGATGGATCAGGTCTGCAGCCAAAGCAAAACCAGTCATTTCATCTAAAGAATTATATACACGATCTTTTTGTTATTATTATATGTTAAAAGCTAAACCTACTCCCTTGCAAAAATCTCAAAGCTGCATAACATTTCTAAGAAGATTACAGTGATCCTCCAAGAAGACCAACAAGGTAAATGGATCAAACATACTCTCTGGTAAGTTCTCCAGTAACAAATGAGGCTTAAACATATTCAAATAGTTAAGAATTCAAAACACTTGGATGACTAAAGTGAGAGCTAACCATCAAATTCAGCCAGATAAGATGGTTTATCCTTTTTGTTTCTAGTTAGACTCTGATTCATGTGTGTGTTGATATTTTAGCCCTCTGTGGTACAATTTCAAGTTGGAACAAACTTTTAATCCTTAATAATTAAACCATACCTCAAAAGCAGCTGTTTTACGACACTAAAGACTGCCTCAGTTTACCTATCTGTACAGTGCCTCCTTTCCCATGAACCCAACAGAGCTTCAGGAAAGCACATGTGCACAGTGCTCTATAGGATATACAAGCCCTGAGCTGAAGCCCTTCTGTGTCACTGCTGTCTGTCCCTGGGAAAGGACAGTCTTACTCTCCTTACTCTCAACAGCTCTTTAAGCTCCTCACAAAACCACGAAGACAACACTTCCACAATTCCCTCAAACCATGCAGGTCTTGCTCCGTGTTTTTATTCGTACAGGAAGAAAGAGTTGCCTTTGGCTCCTCTCTTGTATGAGGAGTCAGACCAGCTGGGCATTGTAAGTCTCTTTCGCTGAAAAAAAAAAAAAAAAAAAAAAAAATAATTGGTACGTATAAACATGATAGTTTCTATTCTCGAATTCTCAAGGACAAAAGACTAACAACAACAAAAAATAGCATTAAAATTTACTAAAGTATCAGGAAGACTGTCTTTTCTTCCTGTGCAGCGTAAGGACGAAAAGAGGAGTTTGGGAAACAATTTACCTTTAGTAAATCTCGTCTTTTCAATGAATCCAGTAGTTAATTTTACAGCTGCACATTCCTTAAATTTATGTTTTAATTATCTAACTGAATGACACTTTTAAGTTTTACTGTTGATTCTGAGGAGCAGTGCATTTACATTTACATGGTCTATTTTTTACTCTAACGAAAAATAGTAATTAAGACATGCTTTGCTTTAAGGAAGTTGTCTTTGTACTTTGAAGCTTTAGCATGTTGGTTGAAAGTTCTTTAGAAGTAAATTCCAGCACAGTGACTTTTCATAATATAATCTTGGCCATCAGGCCTAACCTTTTACCTACAGAATGTTGGTATCCTTTCCTGACACAAACCCCCTACCAAACAGTAGTTCAGTGCCAAGGTTATCACAGGAAAACAGATCGTAGGTTCAATCCCATCTTTTTATAATGCCTGAACAGGGCAAATCACAGCACAGGCACAGGAACAAGCTGACACGGGAAAGCCACGACATCACAGGTAAATTAATGGGCTTCCCGAGGCCCAGGGTCAAGGGGCAGGCTGGTCTCTTCAGAAACAGAGTGAAGTTGTTTTATCTTCCAACCGCCTTCCTTCAACGTTCTGCAAAGAAGCAAGTCTCTCAATGAGGCTGTGAAAATTTGATTAGGGGCACTTCAGAGACCCCAACTCAATGTTTCAAATAAGAATCGCATTAATTAACTTGGAATCTGCTGGAGAGAGAGGCAGAAATACTCTTTTACTTTAGTTCAGAGATTTGAAAATAGGTTAAGCAATTCTTTCCTCCTCCAGTAGCTATATTGTGAAGCTTTTCACACCTACTTTGGGGAGAAAGGTAGATAAAATATGATGGTTGGCTATGCGATGACTGGCCCATAATGGTAGACAGTTGGAAGACTTCCCTGAGGTCATCCCCATTAAATGCTCATTCATGATTGAATTCAGCTGTCCTGGGGCTGCCTCTGGTAATCTGTACAGAAGTGATTCAGCACACACGAACAAGCACTATAAAAATAACGTTCAGATAAATAATGCTACAATTATTTGACACGTGTAATAAGCATATCAAGCGAGTTAGCCAAAGAATGAAATATAAAAAATAGTAGTGGTTTGGGAGTACCCTGGTTTGTTTCTGGAGTAGAAATCCAAGAGGGTGTGATAGAAACTAAACCTGCGAATAAAAGGACCATTTACCAAAGCGAGGAGGTATGGCCAGGGCAGATGGAATCACACCAAATGAGAAGCAGAGTTAGAGACTGAAGTGTCACCCCTGCTGGTTCCCTGTGTGCTGTGGAGCTTGTACCAACTTCAAGTAGGCTGCTTTGGGAACAGTTGAGATGACACATTGGAACTGGTAGAACAAACACCAATAGCTGCTATTGCCACTGTTCTTGCTCTCGTTGTCCCCATCACATTCAGTACATCTAATACCACAGCTCATTCTCCATAAAGGGCCAAATAACTGACCATGTTAGGCTTTGTTCAGGAGATGCCAGATTCAGGTGCTTAAATTTGAACCTCAGATAAACAATGAGCACTTTTTAGTAGTAGATCGAGGTCTTTGAGGCATACCTATATGGAAAATGTATTCATTGTTCATCTGATTTCTGCTTTTCCCTTAGGCTTCTTGTATTTAATCTAGTGGCTATATTGATGGGTCGGGGCCTCTGTTGCAATAACTTGCTGTTTCAGTGTGAAGGCAGTCATAATAATGCAGAAAAAGGGGGCAGTTATCTTCTGATAAAGCTTCTGCTATGGAAAAAGAGGACAGATCATGGTAAATGTTGGCTCATGCGCCATAGTTTACCCACCACACGGATGCTCAAACCTGGGCCTACCCTGAATGAAATACTGAGGTTTAACAAAAGGGTGAACTCTTCAAGCAGGAAAAATAGCACCTTTTCTTTCATTTATAGAAATACAATAATCCTTTATCACTGCCTGGACACAATTTCTGTTTTCCTAGTTGATGCTTTGTCTAGGAAGATACTTTATACATCGGTAATGTGCTGATGCCATGGCCACTGAAAACCAACATTTCACAAGCATGTACTATACTAACTACAATAAATATACAAGGGTATATTTATGCCTTCAAGGGTCACATACCCCTACTAGATTATGAGGGTCCATTAAAAATATCATCATATCTGGGGAGATAGTTTAGTCAGTAAAACACTTGCCATGCAAGTTTAAGGACCTGAGTTTAATCCCCAGCACCTCCCTAAAAAGCCAGGCATGATGACGTGTGTTTGTTGGTTTCTTAAAATTTATTTTATTTTATGTGTATGAGTGTATTGTCTACATGTGTATAAGTGCACCTGTATCATGCAATGCCTGCAGAGGTCAGAAGAGGGCACTGAATCCCCCAGATGATTGTTAGCCATCATGTGGGTGCTAGGATTCAAACCTGGATCTCCTGCAAGAGCAGCCAGTGCTCTTAACCGCTGAGCCATCTATCTAGCCCTGATCATGATGCATGTTTGTAATCCCAGTGCTGGGGAGGTGGAAACAGGTGGAACCCTGGGGTTCAATAGCTAGCCAGCCTCATCTAATTGGTGAGCCCTAGATCTCAGTGAAGAGACTGTCTCAAAAACCAGACCACTGACAGCTGAGGGGGAACAGCTCCTAAGATTTTGTACACATATACAAATGCATGCTCACCCTAACCCCACAAGCATTATCAATGGTATCCAACATTCTATTAAATCAGCCAAGTAAAACCATGGGCAAGGTTGAAAGAAGAAATAAGAGATTTGAACCTTAGCTGGTTGAGACCCAAGAAGGCCAGTGAGTCAACTTGGTGACAGTTGGCAGGATTAACCTACATGGTAAATGAAACAGAAAAATATAATCAAACTAGAAGAAAAAAAATAGTCACAAAAGAGAGAATCAGGAAGTAATGGCTGAATATTGAAAAGACAACTAGAAAAGAGATGACACTAACTCCATACAGTTTCCAAGGGATGTGAATTATTTAATATGGCAGAAGACAAAAGAGTCAGAGTCCATGCCCATTCCAGTCAACAGTCCTCTACTGAGTATATATATGCTGAATAGGCCACCAGAGCCTAGCCCCGTGTAGACTGTAGTCTTCCTGGAAGGACAGAGGTAAATGTGGGATTAGGCAGATTCTCAGGGAAGGATTTCTGAGACTTGAGGAATACCCAAGATTTGGCCAGCAGCAAAGAGTGTGAGTCAGATGGGAAAGTATGGGCCAGTGCCTAAGGGTGGGAAGAATTCAGCAGTAGGCGGAGTAACAAGTGCCATGTAGCTAGAGTGTGAGATCAACGGAAGAAATAGGTATGTCCCAGGGCCCCTGAAGAGAAAAGCTATTGAGACTACTCTCCTGAGTCGGAGACACATGTTGATTTTAGAGGGGAAGGATATAGCTCAGCTCAAGGGAGAGATGTCCAGCATCTCTACCTCCCATCAAATTCTCCAAAGGCCTGAAGGGTCATGTCAGAGGAGACTATGGAGAGGGTTCCTGCTCTGCAGACGAGACTGCATTCACAAGATGATGTATAATATGTCATTAAACAAATCTAGGTTCAAAGAGGGATTCTACCACCTACCAACTGGGGGTGGGGGTAGGCTTTGGTTCTGGCATCTTTGGGGGGGAGTTTCACTGTCTTTGCAGAACCTTTGTGAGATTTAGAAATGATGGAAATCAATGACAGTAACTGTGTAGCTCTTACGAGATAGTAAATAGTACAGATCTAGACTTTCTGACCTGAAATTATGACATTTTCAAATCCATAGCAAAACAAGATCAGCATAATGAATGTCCATGATTCCAGTGCCAAAACCACACAAATGTGCCATGTTTTCTCATGTTTTCTCACTGAAATATTTTAAAGAGGGATATCAAGATACTACACTGTGAAATACTGCATTCTTTATTTCTGGAAAGTAAGAATTTTTCCTTATTCTAATCAAATAAAAGCTATTATAATCACATTAGAATTCTCTTTCAAAAAGACACTGGATTCTCATGACACAGTTTAACGAAGATTATTTTGTTTTTTTAAATATTTTATTATTTTTATTTTATGTGTATGAGTATACTGCCTCTATGTAGGTAGGAGCACCTGTGCCCAAGGATGTCAGAAGAGGGCATGGATCTCCTGGAACTGGGGTTATAGACAGTTGTTACTCACCATGTGGGTGCTGGGAATTGAACCCAGGTCCTCTGTAAGAGCAGTCAGTGCTCTTAACCACTGAGCCATCTCTCCAGCCCCCAATGATTATTTTAGTTTATTCACTAATGCACATGGCAGAACTACACCTTTAAATCTTGTAAAGTTCCCCCAGCAGATTGTGAAGTATTAACATTCTTGGTAATGCCTCCTCTGTTTCTCTTGCCCTTCTGAGTTCAGAATGGGGTCTGGCAACGCTGCCTTTTCACTGAAAGCCGGGGGACACACGGTCATCATCAAGAGACCTGCAATGTTCTCTAAATTTGGAAAAAAAAAACTATTTACCACTCTGAAGGCAGAGAATTTTAACTTAAATTATATTTCCACAATAGCCATAACAGATGAGAAACACAGTTGTCCTTAGTGGTCCAATTTACAAGCCGTTTCTTCTCTTTTTTAAACAGGCTTCACTTCCAGTGAGCACCTGTCATTCCCTCCTTTGGAGAATGGACTGTAGCCACACCTACTGTGAGACATGCTCCTGGTTGTTTGTTGGGCTCTTTCCTCCTGGACTGAGAACACCGGGTGTGAGTGCACAGGAGGTCTGTGATCATAACAGTCTCTCATGCCTACCATGAGAATTCCTACTTGCATCTGCTCAAATATCTCCCAAGGATTCATTCACACACCAACTGACACCCAATAAAATTGAGGCAGCTAAGAACACAGCAGGGCCTTCTTTCCCCGCCTCTTAAGTGAGGAGAGCATATCTCCATTTCGTGGGGCCAACTACACTACAAACAACCGAACCCATGCCAGCGAAGCCCAATTTGGGTGGAGCCTTTTTTTCCTTTTCTTTTCTTTTTTCTTGGCGCACGCAGTGTTAGAATCAGGTGCCAGATTCTACAGCCCTTCAACTCTGTGCCAAACTTTGTCCATTTCAAGAATGACCAATTAAAATAATTTCTAGGAAATCAGTTTTCCTCCAACTCAGGGCAGCCTTAGCAGTTGTCGGCATGGCAGTGCGCCCCTAGTTTCCTCACGCTCATGGTCTGCTCAGCGGACATGTCCTCCCCTCCTCCCTCTTCTCCTGCCCCCTTTTCATTTCTGAATGAAGCTGGCATTCCCAAGTTATAAAACTCAGACCACGGCACACTCATGACTACAGTATCCTCATAAATCACCCAGATCACCTATTTGAAAACAAGGGAAGCCTCTTTTTCTTTTTTCCTTCCCAAGACATAAGAATGGTCTCAAATCTACTTTTCTTGGCAGATTAAGTTGCCCATCCATCTCCAGCCATTGGTACTTGTTCAAGCTGGTGTAATGGTTCTGCAAGCACTGATCGTAAAGGGCCCTGAAATTCATATTTAATCTACAGATAAGTGTAGCAATCAATCTTTCCCAGGGTCTGAGAGAGCTATTGTATTCTATCCAATGACATAGCTCGTGTAGCTATTGTGATGGCTTTCTGCCGCATGACTCAGAGTGAACGTTTTCAGACAATCTGAACTGGCAGAGGCATTCTGGATGTAGGGAACTCTCACTCCAGAGTGGGTTGTTACTGGAGGCTCTTCCTTCGAGGTTGAAGGCACAGCTGTCGCTGGAGCTATTGTATCCTGCAGACACACTATGAATATACAGCACTGGCAAAGCTATTTGAAGGCAGGGGCTACGGCCTAGACCCTAAGCCTGAGGAAATTTCACCTTCATCTCTAGCACCTTTAGTCTGTGCCTGCTTAGGTGAGCTTGGCTTAAGTACATTTGCTGAATAAAATACTGTCTACCTTCTCCTTATCGGTCTCAGAGAAAAGATAACCATAGCAAGGAAAACCTTCCAGTGGAATGTGAGTGTGAAGTAATAGTTTAAAAGGGTTGGCCCAGAGCCACGGGGATACTTTAGGTAAGGAGAGAAATCTGGTAAGAGGCTCAGAACTCCTATAGAGTACTACTGGCATCCAAGTCCTAGAACAGCAAGTGGACCATGTGAATCTATTGCCTAGGCTGCCAGAAGAGCAACTGATGTGAAGCCCAGGCCCTGACAGCATCACTCAGTCCCAGGACCTCAGGACTAAGCCTGCTGTTGCAGGGCAGTGGAAGGAAGCTACCAGTTTGGAGAGGACCAACTGCCCCATTCAGAGACCTCTTGACCACGAGGAAAGGGTACAGCAGCCTAAATGAATGGAAAGGGAACTGTAACGGCTCCCTTGGATTCTCAGATTGGTTGGATGAGCAGAGCATGGTAAAGCACACCTCCAGCTGTGTTTGTGATGTGCTCGCAGAAAGAATTACCTACGAGGAGAAGACTTGTCCAGGACAGCTCTGTCCCACAGGCTGGGCACAGATGGAATAAATAGGAAAAACTCTTAGTGTAGGCATATTTTCTCTCTCACTCTCAAGAGCTCTCACTCTCCTGGCCACCATGGCATGAACTGTTCTGCTTTGCTCTTCCTGTCATGATAAACTGAAGCCTTTGTAATCATAAGGCCAAAACTCATCTGTCCTCTCAAGTTGTTTATGCACATTGCTGTCAGAGCAATGAAAAAAAAAATCCAAAAGGACAGACTAACTTGGAAATGTACATACAAGTGTTGGAGTGTATAAATTTTAACTGCATCAGACCATAGCGACAGAGCTATGCAGCCTTGGAAAGAACCCAAGGAGGCTGAGCAGGACCAACTTGATGATGGAGGTGACGTCAACCAGAGTAGCGCTCATCCCAGGGACATTGATGGGGAGCGAGGTAAAGGAAGCATGGGGCCAGAGGAGAACCTTACTTAAGGGGACTCTAGGAAGCACATGTACACTTCTGAGTCCACCTATGTCTGGCATGCTGGGAAGAGCAGATAAACTCTTGGAGACACAAGCATCTGATATTTTGTTAGAGATATAACTCTGGAGCTATAACTCATTGTTTACCTTCCCTGAAAGCTTAGAACCTTGACGAAAGGCCTGCTGGAGTGCACAGTAGGTAAGTCCCCATGCCTGCACCTCCACTTCCTGAGCAGGAGTCCCAGGGTGGGCTACCTGCCCACGTCCCCATTAAGGAACTTGGCTTGTCCCATTCTTTCTGTCACTTGTGTTTCCTATGTTGCATTAGTTTGGTCTTTAGAAGGGTTGAACTTATTCCCTTATTCACTCAGCAAAAATTTACTGAGCATGTGTTGTGTTGGGCCCCATGCTGGGCATCAGAGATAAAATGGTGAGTGAAACCAGGCAGGGGTTCTGCTGCGTCCACAGATTTATGAGCTAATAGGGGAGGCTAATGGTAAGAGTGAGATGCTAATTAACTGGGCAGACAATTTAAAATATCACCCTTAGTGCTTCTGTGTGATAGTTAGCGCGTGGCACTTATAAACTGTAAACTGCTCAGAAGGTTCTGGAAATTTTCTCCGGGAGTGCCAGGTTCTAAGTCACTACACTACTCCATCACTAACATGGCTGAAGTGCGTGGTTTGGGGGGCTGTCAAAGACCCCAGATATTCCATCAGGGCGGCTTATTCAACTTGCCTTTGCTGTGCTAACTCCAAGAGCTTTGCAACATAGAAGGAAAAAAACCAGAAAATCTCACGTGATTATTCCCCAGCACCACTCAGTGTCGCTCTTCCCCTCAATCCTGTTTCTCTTGAGATGATTTAATTGCCATTGGGGGAAATGTATAAGTCTCTAAGGAGCAACCTGACTAGACATGGCCAGTTAGATCCAAAGTTCCAAAAGCCAGGGACATCAGAGAGCTGTACAGACAGATCTGCTTCATTCATTAGTGACACCCTTCAGGAGGATGAGGGTGAAAAGCATCTTGAGAATGAGCAGAGACTGCTGGGGATGTGTGACAGAGGCACAGAAAATGAAGCACAGCCCCTGGGTTGAAAGCAAACCCCAGTCAACAACAATTGGAGTACACATTATGCTCCAAATGTACATGGATGGGAAGACAGCTTATCAGCAAATAAACACCACCCGTCCTAGAACAAAGCATCATCAGGGTGTCCATAAATTGGCCCCTCCCATCATTCATTCCACAGCTACTTAGTGATTACCAACTCTGGGAGCACTGCTGTGCTTGGCCCTGGACTACTGCTCAAATCTCCCCTCGTCCGTGAAGTGCTAAGTTAATCTCTAACATCAACATCTCGTGCTCTCCTTTTCTTACTTTATTTATTTTTCTCCTTATCACTATCAAAATAGCATATTGCCAAGCTGAACCACACAAACTGCTCATTTAAGAATCTTTTTAACCTATAAAATGTCCCTGGCGACATGTACGGTGAGGTAACTGATAGACTAGGTTCTGAACTCTTGAACTTCAAAGACTCATGGGAGACAAAAACAATAAACAAGCAAATAAATACAATTTCAGATGAAGATGATTTAAAGGAGCAAAGCGGTAAAGGGAGACGGTACAGTCCAGGCCCTCCTTTGTCATGAAGGGGATTGAATTGTACACCAGGGAGTGAAACGTGAGGTAGAGCACACTGCACAGGGAGCTATGTGCAAGAGGTATCAGGCAAGAGCGAGCTTAGAAGCAAGAAACCAGTCCCAACATCACAGCCTTTGCATTCTTGGTTCCTTCCGCCTGAAACGCTCTTTGCTCCCAGACAGGCACCTCGAGCCCCAATTCCTTCAGTCTTTGCTCAAATCTCCCTTATCTGTAGAGTGTTTCCTTAATCTCCAACATCAACTTTTCATACTCTCTTTTTCTTGCCAGATTGGACCATATAAAACTGTTCATTTTAAATGTTTTTTAACCCTTGAAAATGGCAATTTCATGTAGGCCAACTTAGTATTTCCCTTGTTTATTTTTTTTTCCTCTTGTCTAGAACATCAGCTCTATGCAGCCAGAAATGCTGATTTTGTTTAAAAGATATCCAGCACCCAGAACAGTGTCTGGCACAAAGTAGACCCCAAACCAATGCTATCCAATGGACAAAGAATGTGGTTGCGAGTTTCTGTTTCAATAATGATAATGGTGACAAAACAAAATCAAATTGCTGACAGGTGCTTCTGGGAAAGGCAACTTTGGTTTAAAATATCTTAGGCTCCTTTAGAGCACACAAGGAAAAAAAATCAGAGTTTGTGTTTTGGTTCACTGAACACCAGGGGCACACCGAGGAACAAAATCACAGAGGAAAGAAGGCAGCCATTGTGTATATACTTATCCAATTTAAGATTTTCCTCATACATATTTATTCTTCTCCCTCCCAAATTTGGGTTGCTCCTCCTGCCTGATGCCCAAACTATTCTAAATCCCATAATCATAATCTAAAAAAAAAAAAAAAAAAAAAAAACACCAAAAACCCTAGCCTTCTGGTTTTACTGCCGAAGATCAGAGCAGTAATCAACCCCCACCGCCTTTTGAGACCCTCGTTTAACCCACACTCTCAGTATGCTATGCTTAGTCTCCAGAAAGGCCAGGTGCAGTAGGAGCCTGACTCTGAAGAAAGTAGAGAAGATGATGAGATACAACCTAGGGATCCACAGTAGTCCAGGAACCAGTTAGACTGGTCAGGAAGGAGCCAGCGGGATTTCATGGACAGGTGATGCCAACCTTGATTCTCCTAGTAAGAGCCTGACAGCCCAGGGTACCTTCAGACCCCAGGGAAAAGAACTTCCTAGTGCCATGGCCTAGAGCACAGCACAAGCACCTGAGAACTCCTGGACTCTGGTCTCAGGTCAATGTCACAATGCTTTGACATTTTCCAGGCCCTTACTGTCCTGTGACCCCAGTCTGGCCCTCAGGCTCAGCTCCCAGCCCTCAGTGGTGCCCATTCCCTTGGTTTGCAGGTGATAGCATTTGTGCTCACGCTGCAAGGCAAGGCCTTCCTCCTGAGACTCTGATCTCCCCAGACTCTTGGCTTTCAGCATGGGTGGCTAAAGCCAGGTGAAGGCCACAGTCTGGCTCGGTGGAGAATAGGCAGCTTTCCGCAGCCCTGGCCAGTTAGGGGGAACACAATACATCTTTTCAGTCTGCTGTCTTTATTTTCCATTTAAAAGGCAAACCCTTCATTAACATTAACTAATTACTAATATTTATTTGGACACAGTTATGAGAATAGCACATTACAAGTTTTAGAGACATAAAACACAGGTCCATTTTAGTTCTTGCTTCATTAAATTTTAAACTCCTTTAGGTAACTGCTTACTCCAACACTGACTCTATTTCCAAGTCTAGCTAGAGAAGGCATTTTTAATTCACTAGACAGTTTAGGACAGTCAACAGCCTGGCAGAAGTGAAGTCCTTCTTCAAAGGGACCCCCATGTGTCTTCCAGCCTTTAATCTCCTTATTCAGTTTTCAAACTACCCACTGTCAGGGGAAAGGCTCTCTCTCTTTAATTTACAATTTCCTCTTTTCTTCCTTACTGATGGTAGGGTAGGTGGACAGAGAGAGAAGGCAGCGAGGGAAGAAATGAGTAAAGGGTAGGATAGAGAGAACACACTGAGATTGTCCTCCTGACCAGAAAAGACCCTAACCCTTTCCCTTTCTGATCCTGATTAGGCAATGTGGAGATGATCTGCTTTGCTCTGTGAGGAATGGAAGCCCAGAGCCCAGGGGAAGGCTGTGGCCAGGGTGGCCTGGATAATCCAACTCTTGCTAAAGAGGAGAGCAGGCAGGTAAGCCTGAGCCCCGGGAGGGGAGGACCGTGGGAGCAGCCTGACAGTGGTCCTTGCCAGAGTTCCACTGAGCTGGGTCTGAGCTCAGTCTCACCTGGAGGCTTGCACTTGGCAGCACCAACACACTTTTTTTTTTTTTCCTTTACCGTGTCTTCAGAAAGTGTGTTATTGTTATACATTTCTTATGGACACACAAGCTAACACCTTCCATTTGTGCTATAGCACTACACCCTGGGAAAGTCAGAAGCAGGTCTCTTTGTATGCCCAGGTTGAGGAGGGCAGAAATCTAGGGGGGAGGTTGTCATGAAGACAAGTGTGGCACAACCTGATGACTGAATTCCTCAGGTTTGATAGGTAATAGAGAAGTGGCCGTGGTCTCGGCACAGAGCAAAGAAGCCAGTGAGTGGATGGTGTTTGACGAAGGAAGAGTGAGACCAGGGCCAGAGCAGGAACATCCATCTGATGGGGAGTCTTAAAACCTGAGGAGGTTAGGAACCCAGGGCGAAGTCCTAAAGAGAAAAGGGCATGAGTCACTATTGTCAAAATGGACAGAAGGAGCCTTTACTTACTCCAGAGGTTATGAGCTGGAGCTGGTGACCTGGCCTTTGACCTAGACCTCTTTAACTCCAAGGCTCCTTTTTGTAAGTGGTACCCATTCCATTAGAAAATGAGGCCGCACATACAGAGAAATGGCACAGTGCTGACACACTGCCATACATACAGATACCAGGCAATAACACTATAGTTGGAATTAACATTGACATTAGTTTTAGTTTCAACTGTAGTTTGCCTGTGAATGTGACCCCATTTGGTTAGAGGAACCTGAAGAAACAGCAGAGTGAGCTTCCTCATCTCCATCTTTTCTGGAACCTCTTGCTTATAAGAGCAGGATTTCTCTTTTCTTTCTCCTCCCCTTGCCCCAAGAACAGTTAAAAATACATCAAAACAACAAAGAAACACGCAGCATCTCAGAAAGGAATGTGTGGTTTCTCCTCATGGACAATGGCCTTGCCAGGCAGACGCATGTACTTGGTTTCAACATACCAGGGCATCTAAAGGGCTCTCTAGTCAGTGTGAGAAGCATGGGGCTTTGACGTGGCATCCAAAGGGCCACAAGGCTCAGGTTCTAGGGCAACACCCTGGTGGAAACAGCCATTCTCGCCAGAAGAGGAAACAGCTGCAACTATGTTGTGAAAATAAAACTTCAGGGGGTACTCATTAGACAAGGCTGCAGATGCCCTGCCCATACCCAAGGGCATACCTGTCAGTCCATCTCTAGAAGGGAAATCTAGAAACAAAAGTGTTCACGCAGACACCCACCTGGACCAGCAGAAGGACAGGACAATGGGCTTTGTGTCTCATCTGGGATTATTTATGGCAGACTTCAGTTCAGTTGGAAATATTGCTCATTACCCAGAAAGCCAAATTCACACAAGTTAATTTACAACTTGAAGATGTGATGTTATGGACTAATCTAGACTTTGATTTATAGTAAATTTCCTACTGGCATGAATTTTTATATACCAGGCTTTAGCTGATCCCTCTAACAGACAAATAATACTCAGCAATTATACACCATCAGGCAAACACGCTGCAGTACATACTGTTGCCCCTAATCCTGCATATAAATTTTACTCTTCACACTTCTGTGGTTCTCCTCCACATGTGAGTTTACAAATACAGTGCCCATTTGGCACGATGTACTGACTGAAGTAGAACATGAAACAGTTGACCATTTCCTTGGTGAAGTAGGTTTTAAACTTAGTTTTGTGAAGTTTCTTTATTCTTTTAAAGAGAATCAAAGTTTTCAGGGTACAGAAACACTTTGGATGATCTTTTCAGTAAGAATGTGAAAGCTTATGAACCATTAGACATGATGCCTTTTCAATGGAATATATCCAAGTACCTGTGAAAATGTATTTTATATTTTTTCCAGAAGAGAGTCTCTTAAAGTAGTGTCATATGCATTATGCATACTATGTACAAGGAAATGAAAACACATAGACACACACAGACACACACACGCACGTGTGTGTGTGTGTGTGTGTGTGTGTGTGTGTGGTGGGGGACCACAAAATTACGAGAGTGCAAGTGTCCCTTTAACTCCTCAAGGGCTACTGATAGTTAACTGTGGAGGAATCTGGTCCTCTGTCAGCATTGTTTAGGTAGGTCTTGCTATTTCTCAGATTCTGCTTTTTGGCATCATTTGGAATGTTATGATAGGAAGAAAGAGTGAAGATAAGGTTGAAAAAGAATATGATGTAGATCCCTACTATGCGTCAAGGATGTGGTGGACATAAGGCCAGTTATTTTACTTAGCAGTGGTATTTTCATAATCTTGGTATTGGGAGAATTCAAAAGAAATAAAATCCAGATGCTGTGAAGGTAAAGACTGAGATTCGTATAATCTAAAAATTCTATGGGGCAAAACCAACCAACCACAACAACAACCCCACACTAACAGCAGCCAAGATCCCACAGAAGTTGAAGAGCAAGGTAGATGACAAGTAGGTCACCTCGTTTTATGTAAAGATCTATATCCAAAATCTGATGTCATCAATTTAAGAGTTGGGCCCACTATCAGCTAAAATATAACAAAATTTATGCACAGACAAGCTAATAAGATTTATGAATAACTGATCAATGAAAGGATTGTCACATATGTCAACAACTAGAAAATGAAAAGTCAAACAATGTGATCCCAGTACTTCAGCAACTAAGGCAGGAGGATCCTATGCTGTGTTCAAGGCCAACCTGAGTTACATAGTTGAACCCTATCTCAACTAACCAAGTAAGAAAACAGACAAACAAAATAAAAAACAAAAGACTTCCTCCCTGTAAAACTTAATAGAAAAGGGAGGGGTGATGGTGGTAGAGATAGAATTCAAACAAATAATTAAGAAACGGCTAAAATGAAATGACTGTAACAGAAGAAGAGGTTGGAATCATGGCATATTTATGGATGTGATGGATAATACTTTAAAAATAATAAAATTTTGCTATGGTGGTAAATAATCTAAATGGACATATAGTGCTATAACCATGAAGTAAATAAAAATATCATCAAATAGTTATCTCCAAAAATGGCCCTGGTGTTAGACTATTTAACAGGAGAATATTTTCACACTTTCAAGAACAAATACATTTTGGAGCTGCTTAAAGATTTCTAGAAATATAGATGGCTTGACAATTTCATTTTCAAAGTTGCAATAGTTTGATACATAAAAGAAGGAACCACTGGCAAATTCTACTTTATGTGATCATACGAACTAATACTTCCTAATGAGTAATACTTGTCAGAATCATAGGTCTCATTCCTGCCATAGACAGACTACAGAGTATCTAGGGCAAGCCTTGGTCTGCCTTCTAAGTGCCTTTTGGGAACTTTTAATATATATTTATTTGAAAACCACTGCTTCAGAAAAATATTCAGGGGACTTCATAAAAATCCAAAACTCTCTGGCATAAGATCATGGGAACCTAAGAATAATAGCATTTTTTAAAATAAGGGTTATGCCATCTTAACAATAAACCACATCTTAACCACAGTGGTAGACCACAGGAGAAGCCAGGCACAAAACAAAAGTACACAGTATAACCACTACCATTTCCTTCAGCTCCAGACATTTTAACATTTTAACTAAGCAATAAGACAAGAAAAATATATTAAAGCATTGCTTATAGCAAAAGAGGGGCCCAATTCTGATTACTTATAATTCATATAATTACCTATTTGGGAAGCACAAATGTAAATAGCAATTTGAATTATAAAAAAAAATTCAGTTTCTTAAAAAAAAATCTAAGTTGTCCTTTAATCCCCACTACAAGTTTAAAGAGAATGGAGACATTCTCTACTCATAATAGCTAATAGGTATATAAAAACAATAAGTAGACATAGTACTCAGTTCTGATATCTAATTTTATAAATTAAATATTAATTTGCACCTTACGCTTAAGAATGAAATGATACAAATACCATATCAAAATATAAAAGAATACCTCAGTCATAAAAATTACTATTTATTGGGGCTAGAGAGATGGTTCAGTGGTTAAAAGCACTGGTTGCTCTTACAGAGGACCTGGGTTTGGTTCTCAGCACCCAGGTCGCAGCTAACAACCAGCTGTAACTCCAGTTCTGACTGGAGGGGATCCAATATCTTCTTCTGGCCTCCACAAGCATTACATGACATGGGTACAGTTACATATGTGCAGGTAAAACACTCATATATATAATAAAAATAAAAATAAATATATAAAACGTAAAAAAATACAAACTTTTCCCTTAAAACTGGTATTATTTGTGTTACACATGTTAACGTTTGTGCAGATGATCATTTTATGTATATAATCCATTTCCTACTCAGAAAACTCTCCTGTTTGGCACATGCCAACACTACACCTGGTCGACAAATGTATTTTTTGCTCAACATCACAAAGCTGGTAGAGCATCTGCCATGCCATTTCTCTGCACATCTTGCCCTGAGTCACACAGTTGCACGAGGTCCAAGGCCTTTCTAACTCATATCCACTAAAGCAGTCTCACTGGAAAAAAGGAATAGAGGGCTTTGCAGGAAGTTGGAGCTGGCGACCATGGCCTCAGCTTGTGGTATGTCACCCAAATACATTCTGACATGCTGTCCTGGCTGTTGATTTGGGCTCCTGCCCAAGTCTTTGTGTGGGACTTTGGACAAGGAAGTCTGTCTTTGCCATAGCAAATACTCTGTCAACACTCAAAATAATGTTGAGGCAACCACACAGCAGAGTCCAGAAAAGGATGTTCAGGGCAGTGACATTTTGCAGAGGGCACCCCATATTCATCACTGTGTTTCAAGTTCAGGCCTGCCCTTGGGAGCTCATGCAGAGTCCTACATATGAACTGAACGCAGCACTTAAATGTTGGCAAGAGAGGCACTAGGAAGAAAATACTACCCCTCCAAACCATAGGTCCTCCCTGCTTTCCAGACTGGGTGTCAGGAAACATTCCTAGACTTCTCCATATGACGGGGGGGAGCCATTTTGGTCTGTGAATTTTCAGGTTCATGTAACGGGCTCATTTCATTTTTTTAAGTGTTTTTTTTTTTCTCATGCCTTTGTTCCTGGCTCCATTTCCTTCTTTCAGAAAGTCTAAAGAGATAAAATTGCCCTTGTATCAAAAGAGTTACTCAAAGGATGAAGGAACAGAACGGAAAAGGAGCTTGGAAGATATCTGCTCTAGTTATCTCCCTGTGAAATGGGAATGATGGAGCTCTAAAGAGAGATGGAGTCGGGCCCTAGAGCACACTCCCTTTTCCTCCTCTTCAGGCTGCACCACAGAGTCCTGCAAGGGGCATCCCACACCAGTTTCCACTGTACATTCTGAAGCACCCTTAAATTTTAAAGCTTTCTCCCACGTGGCTGAATTCTCATCCTTTCCACATCTCCAGGAAAGGCAGTTGATTGAGGAGTCCTGTGTAGAGCAGGCAGCATACTTGGCCACAGAGTCTTACCCACAGGGTGAACTAAAGTTTCCCTGGATGGTGGGTGGCTCAGTACCGGTGGGTGGCTCAGTACCGTTGCTTTTCTGTTATTTCTAACTCCCCACACTCTTCTCCTTCCTCCTTCTTCCCTTAGGCAAAAGGCACCTGGCTAGCCAGGAACTCTTGTTCTCTCGCAGACTCACAGGGACATTCATTCTCTTTGCTCTCTCTTTGCTCATTCTGAATAGGTAAACTTTTTACCATTTCCACAGAGTAGGCCGCTGCCATCTCACATACTACAACCTCCTATTTTAATTCATTATTCAACGAATACTGGATTCCTACCATGTTTTGGAAAACATTTAGATATAAAGAACCTAGAAAACAAAGCAAATATCAGAGGGAATGAAGAGGAATGACAGATACTGTCTTATGTCTAGGAATAGAGTGCCAGGAAAGGCTGGCACATAAAATGTGAGATTTTCCTATTCCCCCTTCAGCTAGCTCCTCTACCAGGCCCTGTGACACAGCTGGAACCACCTCTTCAAGGTATAAATCAAATCAAGTCACTTAACTTCCCGACGTGTGCTGACAGTCTGACTAACATTTGTCACCCCAGCACTTCACGTCACTCGAAATAAGAGGAATCAGATGAGTAGCAGGTAAATAAATGAGTTCTATCATCATGGCCACATCATGCTGTGCCTACCACACAATCTGCACCCAACTGCTGTTCTGAGTTATACACCCAAGAAGTCCATAAGCTGTACTTCCTCACCTCCAGGGATCCAACCGAGTCACTGAAGCAATGTTTTACTGAGCATCTACCATGTACCAGGGTTTTGATGACAAAATTTGAGCAAGACTCTGTGAATTTTATCTTTCCGACTAGCTCTCAAGCTTTCTTCCAGGTTTTAATCTTTCCACAGCTATTCCTGAGGCTGTTTTATCAACAGGGA
>NW_008354534.1:3476546-3513606 GCF_000622305.1 Nannospalax galili
GAAAAAAAAAATTTATGACATCGTGACAATAAAAGCTGAGATTTTTTTTTTAGCACTAGATCAAAGAGATTTGCCCAAGTTTTCTTACTTCACCAGCAACCTACACCTAACAACAAGCTGCTCTTATCCCAATTTTACAAAAGATTAAAGTAAGGGTCAGCATACAGGAAACAAGTAAGGCCACATTCATAGGTAGGCTCCAAAGCCAGGACTCAAAAAATGTGGCATTTTCCTCTCCTTCATTAAAGGAGGGGCAAGCAGGGTCAATGGACCCTCACCAGAGTATCCAGCCACTCTTCCCAGCCAACTACATGTAATTTGGCCCTAATCACAAATGATCTCCTGGATTTGGGGTGGGGGGCTAAAGTATACAATCTAGGGAAGGCTACGAAGAGACAGCATGACCCATGCTGGGTGAAGGCTTGCCAATGTGCATACCCTCAGGTCATTCATACACTTCAGCAACCCCTCAGTTATCTCAGTAAGTCAGGTCAGAAAATTCATTGGTTCCCCAGTAAAACTTCAATCCAACATTGGCTTGACACTAGAACGTTAAAAGGCAATAAACATTGCTTAGCATCCCCAGGAAAAGAATTCTCCCAATAGATGGAAATTTTATTTGTTAATGTTATTATGTCTCATAATTATTAAAAAAAGAAAATGAGAATGTAAAAGATGTTAAAAGGTATGGGGATGGAGATATTTTCCAAAGTAGAAAAAATGAGAAAGCCTAAGCAAGTGATGAAGGTCTGTGTAGGTTTGTTATATATAAAGGATGAGACAAAAATAATGTATACATAATCTTAAAATATTTAAGGTCATAGTTTAGTCAACTATTTTAAGGAACAAAATACATATCTAGTCAAGGTTCATCTGAGAATATTCAGTTTTTTATCCAAGCTTTATCTACATAGCACATGGTAATTAAAAGTACCAGACTGGTGGAACTAACCTTATTGGATATTTAACAGCCGTACTTTGAGTCCTGATCAGAGGGACTTAAAGGACAGTTTTTGCCCCTTTCTCTCCAAGGTCAATTAAGTTCCAGGGGACTATGGAGCATCTCTCAAAATGTCCTATAACTGTGATGAGTCACCTGTCCTCTTGTTCAGGAAGGCCATGGAGACCACACCAGATGGGCTTGAACCAATGTCCAAGTCTACAAAGAGGAGGGTCAACTCAGAAAACATTTCCTCCATGCTTCCAAGTGAAGCCAGCCATGGTAAAGCACGACCTTTGACTTATCTTCACATAGATGGAACTGGTAAAAGAAAGGAGCCAGGGGCTCCTCCCAAACCCATGTGATCCCTAAGGAACAGATCCTCAAACGAACTTAAGTTTAAATATAAACTGATTTATTTGGGCCAACTGTATGGTCTTGTCAAAAGGAAAGTATAACCAAAGAGTAAAGTGATCAGTATATTTCTTTAAGTGTTCAAAGGATTACACTTCTCAGACATTAGGCTTAAGTCCATATAAAAAGTTACTTAGACAATTATCCCGCATTGATGATTTTTTTCTGAACCAGGAAGTGCTGCTCAAATGTAAGACTTCAAATCCTGTTCTGCAATACCGTAGGACCCACCTGTAGCTAAGGGAGACAGCCCCCTATTGTTCTAAAATGATGGCCAAGTTTGTTTTCTCTCCATATCTAGACGCCTTTGAGAGGGAATTGACACTGATTCTAACCACTCCAACAGCTATCAAAATACCTGAAAGCAAATCCTGAATCCATCACTCTTGACTCTAGCCTTGGCAGACAAAAGAAAAATGAGGAGGAACCTAATAGAGGGATGTTTTTGGAAGCTCTCATCAAGAAATTCCAATGAACTCTCATATGAACATTTGAAATTTGTCCTGTTCTGACTTTTTTCTAGTTCCCTGTGTGGAACTTGCTAATTACTCTTGCCTTTACTTCTCCCTTCACATCTCCTATTTACCAATCAAGGACTTTCTTTTTCCCCTGTAGATAAGAGTTATGCAATTTGGGAGTCTTTTAGATAGACCCACTGAAGGGGTACCCCAATTGCCTCACCGTGCCTCCCTGTTCAACATAGAAGCCAGAGCAGTCTGCGTCCCGATTCCATATCTGCAAGCTGGGTAACCTCTTCAGAGGATGGTGTGATGAGAATAGGAGGTAGGAATTGGCTAGGCAGTTAATATAAAAAGACCCCAAAGAAAAGTATCCAGTTTCTTGGCTAAAAGTCAAAATGTCCTTGGGCCTCTTAGCAACATACTCTGCTCCAAACACCAAAAATGTCGAAAGTATTTGGGAGCTCTTATCTAATCCTTAAAAGATTTTTAGGGCTACCTCTTCAGAGGGGGTAATGTTAGAGTATCAAAAAGCCCCATTAAAGAAAAGAAGAAGAAAGAGCACATAAAGTTATCAGAAAAAAGTGATGGGGAGATATGGGAGGAGCTGGAGGGGAGGGGATGGGCATGAATTTGATCAAACACCTTATGTGCTTATATGCCTGTGTGAAATTCTCAATAAATTATTTTTTTAAAGAGTAAAGAACCAAGAATAGAAAAAGGAATTTTGAGGCATGTGCTGGACAGCTTCAGTTGTCAACTTGACATCCCTGGGAAGAGGGACCCTCAACCGGGAATTTCATCTATTGGATGGGCCTCTGGGTAGGTATGTGAGGCATTTTCTTGATTTTTGAAGGATGCTGAGGAGAGCTGAGCCCACAGTGGGTGATGCCATCCCTGAGCAAGTAGTCCTGGGTTGTATAAGAAAGCAGACTGAGCATGGGCCAGAGGAGCAAGCCAGTAAGCAGCTTTCCTCCATGGTCTCTGCTTCAGCTCCTGCCTCCAGATTCCTGACTTAAGTTCTTGCCTTGGCATCTCTTGATGACGAACTGTGACCAACTGTGATCTGGACATGGAAGCCAAATAAACCATGATTCAGATGTGTAAGTCAAATAAATATCCACCCCCCCATCAAAAATGTGGCACTTTGCTTACTTACAGTTGAAACCTGATGTGTCTCATATCATAGGGCTGGGGACTCTTCCTACCAGAGTGATCTCAGCAATCCTCAGCAAAAGGTACCTAGAGGGATGCTGTGACAACTCACCCAGGCCTGCAATGAAGGACTTATATTCTTAAAATCCTCTGCCTGACATGGAGAAAGCGTGCTCAGTACTAAGCTCTATGGACCCTGTCAGCCGACTGAATTGGATCTAATATTAGCACGGTCACTCCCTAGCCCAGTAATAAATCTAGGCCTCAAATATCCCAAGGAGAAAAAGGGGAAAATAATAATAATGTCAAGATCATAGGCATAGATAAGACAGACAGAGATGAGCAGAGGTAAGCATTCACACAGAGCCTAGGCTAGCCTCAGCTTTTTGAACTATCATATGAATAAATATTGTTTTTTCTTAGCCTAACAGCCTATCAGTGTTATATACATTAGAATATATGATTCAGTCTCAAGTAATGACAAATGTGGAATTTACTTCTTGAACTATTTTTCTTTTTCTTTTAGAATGAGAGTCCTAAAGAAAGCTTCATGATGATGCCATTTTAAAATACCATTACTATCTACGAGTTAAATTAAGAAACAGGCTGATAGCATTCTTTCAATGTACTTACCACTTGGGCTTACTAAGGCTAGGGAATGCCCTCCTTGACAATACAGAAAGAGGCATTCTGCCTTGGGTGACAAGGTGTCACCACTTGTCCCTCAGGTGACCATGTGAAGAGCACCAGATACACATTCTTAAGGTTCCCACCATGGGGCCCAACAGTAAGAGTCATTGGTGGCCATTGCAAAGACAAGCCTGCCAGCCAGTGCTCAGGAAGCTGAAGCAGTAGGAACATGAGTTTGAGGCAGCCTAGGCTACAGAGCAAGACCTTATCTCAAATTTTTTAAATTAAATATTCTTGGGGGCTTGAGAGATGGTTCAGTCATTAAGAGCGCTGGCTGCTCTTGCAGAGAACCTGGGTTTGGTTCCTAGCACCCACGTGGAGGCTAACAACTATCCATAATTTCAGTTCAAGGAGATACAATGCCCTCTTCTGACCTTCGCAGGCACTGCATGACATGGGTATTACATACATGCAGGCAGTACACTTATACACATAAAATAAAATAATAGATAAAAGTTTAAGTATTGTTAAAATAAGAAGAGAGAAGAACAACTAGTCAGGGCTAACTGTTATATTCCCCAAAATGACATCGGTGTCCCAGCATCTACCTTCCTAACCACTACAGATTAGCACACTTACGTTCTTCAATATGAAGATACTGAAATATAATTTCACAGTGTAGAGCTATTCTGCTAAACTGGGGTGTTTTCATTCTACAGATGAAAAGATTATTTTTATAGCAGACGAAATTCATTTTAAACTCAGAAATATTACCTCATAGGTTATATAAAAGGAGGCACATCCTTTGCAGTTAGGAAAATATACACATATACATATATATATATAAATTGCATATATGCTTGTTTAAAACAGTCTGATTGTTCTTCCCCTTCTTTGTCATTTTGTTTCTGTCTCTACAAAGGGATAGAATGAAGGTTAAAAAGGAACCAAATTTGTTTTTCAGGACATGCGAGACTGAGATGAACCACAGACACCCGCCCTTTTCCACATTCTCTAAGAAGCAATGAGTTTCTATAGAGCTCATCAAATTTCTTCATTTTGGTTACCAACTTATGGTGCTGTGATAAAAACAGACTGCCTGGTGAGGTCATGGGATGTGAAGCAATCATGTCAACAACAGGACTTGTAAGACTTTGAAATATTTCATACAATCTCATAAATTACTGCTGTGGATAAAATAGGCTCTAGATGGTCTCTTCATTTTCTTTTTCTTTCTTGGTACCTGTGATCAAACCCAGGGCTTCTCAAATGCCAGGCAGTGTATCGCTGAGCCACAGCTCAATCCAGAAGATGGTCTGTTCGTTGTTTTAAGCCCCGGTCTAACATGGAGGCCCCTTCACCTTTCTTTACCATCTCTATTTTATCATGTAGGATTCCCTGTTCTGCTCACATTTTTCTGGGTTTTCTGGGTTCTACTCAATGAAACAGATCTGCTAAACTACAATAAAGTAGCTGATATCTTGCTTGATTTGCCAATTTGTGCTCAGAATACCCATCCCCAAGAAACCTATGGGGAAGCACCCTTTGTTTCTTGTATCTGTCAGGAGTTGGCTCTTTGTGTGAGAGGGATGGGATGCATGTGTATGTATGTGTTCCTATGTGTGTGAGCACGCTCGCACGCATGCATGGAGACTGGCACGTGTGTGGAGGCCAAAGGTCAATGTCTAGTGTTTTCCTCTATCCTATTTTTGACAAGGTCTAGTGAACTCCAGGAACCTTCTGTCTCTGCCTCCTCGTTGCTCCAGCTTTTAAAAACTATTTTTATATACTTATTTTATATGTGTGAGTGTATTGCCTTCATGTATGTAAGTGTTCCCATGTCTTGCAGTGTTGGTGGAGGTCAGGAGAGGGCATCAGACTCCCCTGAAACTGTAGTTATGGACGGTTGTTACCCTCCATGTGGGTGCTGGGAATTGAACCCGGGTCCTCTGCAAGAGCAGCCAGTGCTCTTAACTACTGAGCCATCTCTCCAGCCCTGCTCCACTTTTTACGTGGATGCTTGGGATGCACATGCAGGTCCTCATGCTTGCCAACAAGCACTTTACCAACTTGGTCATGTCAGCAGCTCCAGGAGTTGGTTCTCTACACACAGGCTTTGCTGCCAGCGCTACAGGTTCCACAACTGTCAACAAAGGAAAGAACTGTTCATTAGGCTTCACTGTGCTCCACTTAATGAATTTACATGGGCGATTCTGACTAAAGACAGATGGGAAGAAAAGGAGTAAGCACGGGGAAGCAGGGCACAATGCCATGAGGGGCCAAAAGGGGGAAAATTCCTTCCAATCTTAGGAAAGACTTCTTAGAAAAGGTATCATGGAGCTAGGCCTTGAAGGGAGAGTGAGTAGGAGGCTGAAGGGACACGTGGAAGGGAGATGCTCAGGGGATATCTGGAGGCCTCAAAACAGATCCTGGTCAGGAAGTTTGTTCTCTGATCCTCCCAACGTGGTCATTGCGTATTTAGATGATGAAAGTGAGCTTTGCAAAGTAGTATCATTCTTTGATTCCTCAGCAACCTTCAGGGTATTTGGAACAAAGGAAGTTCTAAAGCTGTAATGTTCCAAGGTGGCCACACCCCGCTTCTGCTTTTCCTTTAGCTACCATCTTGCTGCTCTAAACAGCCTCAAACTTTTTACTGCCTCTGAGGTCAACAATTGTTTATTGTGGCCATGACGTGAGTGTCTATCTACCTCACCAACTAACCAAGGCTCGAATTCCCTCAACCTCAAACAGCCCCCAACACTGGGGTCCTCCATGGCAAAGAAGGGTGGGTTGTTCATGTGCTAATGAAAAGCCAGCGAGAGATATTGGATGATGCTTGTCCACCCCACACCCTCCTGTTAATGCTACCCCACAGTGCCCTGCACTTTGCTGTGATGTCTGGTCTGTTCTCTTGACCAGTCTAGTCAGAGGGAATGCTACCCCTGCTTGTTTTCCCCTGCTTTGGAGTTCACACTGATTGTTTCTGCTTCTTTAACATAGCAAGGTTACAGGGTCATGAAGAATTCTAATCCTTTCCTGCAAGATGCCAGCTGCTTCCCTTTCATCTTAGTGGTACAAGGGACTTTGAGATCAGCCATGTGGTCAAAATATTGAAGAAAGAACTTAGATCTTGAAATATGCATCTATCCTTTCTTTTTTTTTTCTTAATTCATGAGTCGACTACCACTGTGGATCCTGCCTGTGCATCTGGGTTAGATGTGGCAAAAAAAATTTTTTTGGTCTTTTTGAGACAGGGTCTCCCTGTAGCCCCAGCTGTCCTGGAACTCACTATGTAGACCAGGCTGGCCTTGAACTCACAGAGATCAGCCTGCCTCTGCCTCCCAAGTGCTGGGATTAAAGGCATGTGCCACCATGCCCGGCCTAGATGTGGAAAAGTTTAAAAATTCATTTGTCGGTTGAGTTAAACTGACCATAGTATGTCACACATAGCTTGCAATGTGCCAACTGACAATAGAACAATTGTCTTTTCCTTTGAAAATCTAATAAAATGCGACCCAAGTCCCATCCTGCCGTGGAACGTGTGTGCGTTGTAATGGGGCACAGCAGTAAGCAAAGTACAGCATGTCCCTCTATTCTGGAAGAGACTGCAGCAGTCTTTACACATTGAACCTAATGTCATGATTCAGTTGCCCACTTGGTGACAATGTCCAAGACTACCAAATATATCCCAAAGGAACAAGTGAGTCTGGCCTGTGACCCTCCATACTAAAATCAGGACTCACAACTAATTCCACGTCTACAACCATGTAGGGGGATGTGTACAAGATGCTCCCCTGTGGCTTGCTGAGCATGTAGAATCATATCTGTAATTTTCTGATGATTATTATGAACTAGGCACTGCGCCAAGTATATTACACAAATGCCTCATTTATCCTTCTCAATAAACTTGTGTTGGGTAAGCAGTCTTGGCATCCCCCTTATACAGATGACTGAACTGAGGCTTGGAAAGGTAAAAGTCATCTAGACCAAAATCTGCAATGTTTAGTGTTTGAATTCTTATGATAGAAATCAGTGTGTTACTACAGTGGTTTGAATTAGAATGTCCCAGATAGGATCAAATATTGAAACACTTGGTCCCTAGTTGGTGGTATTTGTGAAAGTTTACGAGGTATGGCCTTGTGAATGGAAGTATGTCACTGGGAGAAGGCTCTAGGATTCATAGTCTTGTCACATTTACAGTTTGCCCTCTCTGCTTCCTGGCTGCCACTAGAGATGTGAGCTCTCAGCTTTCAGTCTCTGCCACCATGCCTCCCGCATGCTGCTATGCCTCTCTCTGTGATGGACGTTCATCCCTCTGGAACTTAAGCCAAAATAAACACTTCCATGAGTCTCTTTGGTTATGGTGTTTGATCACAGCAACAGAAAGATAACTAATACAGTTACTTTGCTCATCGCTGTGGCAAAATATTTGACAAAAGTAACTTAAGAGAGGAAAGGTTGATTTTGGCTAAACTTAAAAGAATGTAGTACATTATGGTAGGGAAGACATGGGAACTGGGGCTTTGACCATGTATCTGGAGCTTGTGGCCCAATACCTCAATGCATTAGGAACCAGAGAGCCAGAAAGAAAGGAGACAGCCTATTACCCTCCAGCCGCACCCCTACTGCCCTACATCCACCAACTATGCCCCATGTCCAAAGGCTTCCACAATTTCCCAAAACAGTACTACCACATGGGGTCCAAGTATTCAAATACATGAGCCTACGGGGGTCATTTCACATTCAAACGATAACCACCGGCGCTACCATTATGAATACACGCAGCTAAGTGAGAGTCCTTTGGTGTACTAGGCTTTAGTTATGGCTAGAATGGAGGGTGAGCTGAATAAACTTAATCCAAGATCAATGTTAATATCTCCCTTAAGACAGTAAACAACGAAAAATACTACTGGTCTGTGTCTAGAAGGAAACAGTTACTCAGTCAATGTCCCAGTCCATAGGAAAGCCCATCCCAGGATTTTACAGGAAAATTTGGTGCTTTGAGTTCCATGGATACAACATGAACTCTGGGGCAGACAACCTGGGTTTAACACCAGCTCTTCTAATTACTATGTATATCACCTGAGGCAAGTTAAATTAGCCTTTAGCACTAAATTCCTTACCTGTAAAATGAGAATTAGAATAGTATATGTGTATTAATACCTCTCATGCATGCTATGAGAAATGTCAGGTAAACCTCAGTATCTGAATGCTTTAAAAAATCTACTATTTTTATTTCTGTTAATCATACCCCAACATCTCCACTCACGTACTGGACTTGATTTGGTATCTCATTTATTTCTCTTCTTATATTTTATTTATTATTATTTTTTATTTTATGTGTATGACTGTATTGTCTACATGTATGTAGGTGCACCCATTTCATGTAATGCCCATGGAGGTCAGAAGAGGGTATCGGATCCTCCTGGAACTGGAGTTACAGATGGTTGTTAGTTGTCATGTGGGTGCTGGGAATAGAACATGGGTCCTCCACAAGAGCAGCCAATGCTCTTAACTGCTGAGCCATCTCTCCAGGCCCTCATTTATTTCTTTCAGGGTGGAACATTTCACTATCCATTTTTTATCCATTTTACCTTATCTGGTATCTTTTAATTGCTAACATTCTATTACATTTGATTTTAAATGGGAAATCTGAATAAGGAAAGTAAAAACCATACTTTGCAGCAAATCTACAAAGACTTCAAATGAATCTCCATTGATCTATCGGTATTCCATGGAGAGAATTACCACTTCTCATCTTACCAGACTACTTCCATAGACTCAAAGGAGTTTCAAGTCAAATCCTGCAGAAGAGAGCATAGCGCCACCTCAAAGGACACTCATGGCTGCTTCTGAAAGAAAGGGACTTTCCAATTTCTAAGACCTTTTAGTTCTACAAGGGAAAACAAAATCCATGTCATGGAAGCCACCTCTCCACTAAGAGACTTGTGATATGTACTTGGGCCCTGAGTCACCAATATTTTTGCTGAAATAAACGGTGGGCCCTTCCAAATAAAATGAAAGAACAACAAACCACAGGAGGACCTTGATCCTGCTTAAGAATTCAGCCTCCTGCCTTGATCCTCACCTGGATATACTGAGAGTGTCACGTAACTACAAGGATGAGATAGGACTGAAGGCCGAAAAGAGGGTCTCTTCAGGCATTGTATTGATTTTTCAGTTGGTTGGTTGGCTAAGGCCTTGAACACAGCCTACTTCTTCTCTGGGCTTTGGTAAACATCAATAAGTGGGACCAGCTGGCCATTAGGTTACCTTTTATTTAGTTCACATGGCCTACAGTTTTGATTTTCAATTTGGTTTTTGTTTGAAACAATTAATGAGGAATAGACTGCGTGTAGATATTTGTACAATCATAAATGTATAACTCCGTGAATTTTCACAAAATGATCATATATATGCAACCAGTGCCTTTTAAAACATAGAATACAGTTATATCCCCAAAGACTTCCTGCATACTTTCCAATCACCCCTCAACTTGGGAAACCACATCCCAAGTTCTCCTGCCATTGATTAATTTTGTATTCTGTGGAGTTGTATATCCTCTTCTGTCTGTCCTTAACTTCTTTCACTCAACACGTTGGTGGAACTCATTTCTGTGGCAAGCATGTTAAAAGAGTGCGTTCTCATTCTTAGAGTGCTGCACTTCATGAACATACCACTAGCATAAGGCTATTTGTGGTCACTACCAGATGTCTTCAATTGCATCTTATTTGTGGGGGTAGGTCCAGGGGGTGTTGGAGGGAGGGACTGGAAGGGTGAATATGATCAAAAAACATTATATGCATGTGTGAAATTCTCAATAAATAAACAAAAATGTTCTTTAAAAAAAATCTTGAAGCTGGGCATGGTGGCACATGCCTGGAACCCTAGCACTCTGGAGGCTGAAGCAAGAAGATCTGAAGTTCAAGGCCAGCCTGGGCTATAGAGTAAGACCTTGTCTAAAGAAACAAACAAATGCCCAAAGTCAAAAAGCCTGTCTGCAACAGCCTATGTGAGACTTTGCTTACTGCTTCTTTTAAAAACAATAAAATGCTTATTTATTTTTATTTTAGGTGTATGAGTGTATTGCCTACATATATGTAAGTGTACCATGTGCATGCAATGCCCTCAGAGGCCAGAAGAAGGAGTGGAATCCTCAGGAATTAGGGTTATAGATGGTTGTTAGCTGCCATGTGGGTGCTGGGAACTGAACCCTCTGCAAAAGCTTTCACTATTCTGAACCACCAAGCCACCTATCCAGCCCCTGCTTCCTGCTTCCTAAGGTCACGAACACCATGTTTTTTCCTAAGTCCTGAGGGAAGCAAGATCATTTTCTAAGCATCTAGAGATGCTGCAAGCAAAGCTACACCATCATCAGACTTGTTAAAGCACTGACTTTTCAACACTAGCCTCCCATTAGATGTATACCAGTGAGCAACTGCCAAGCCAAAAGACAACAGTAATAACAGTAACGTTACAGACAAGAAACCACCACACAATCCAATATGAAGAAAACACATCAAACATCGTTGAAAGAAAACCCTTGGTGAACAAGAGGAGGGCTTGTGGGATTAGGTCAAGAAAACTATCATTTCTCTAAAGGATTCACATGAGAATGTATTAGGAACATTGGAGAGAAAGCACATTGTAATATCTGGTAGTAATAAAGTGGATATAATATTAAAAAAAAATGAAGCCACCTTTTTCTAGAAATGAAAGGAAGCCTTCTTATCTGAGAAACATGGCGAATACCAAGGCTCCTGTACTGTCAGGAAGACATGCACTCCAGAATTATCATTCTCATCTCTTGACAAGGCCAGGAGACCTACCGGCATCAACATGATGGGACTTGGCAGCCAGCACAGACACTGGTGAGAAGAGCTGGCCTGGCCAGGAGAAGGCAGGGAATGAGCCTCCTTGGCCTGGCTGGCTATAGTACATTCTTAGCCGGGCTTCCTGTCTTCCAGCTGTGAGTTCACTCTCCATTCTCTGAACTGAAACCACAAGGCTCTTTCCCAAATGCAAACCTGATCAGCATAATGCCCCCCTGCCCCCCTTGAAACACTTCCATGATTCAGTATGGCCCACAGGATCAAGTCCAAAATTTTCACTGTGGATTTTGAGGCTCTTGGGATCTGACCTCTGCTTATCTGGCCTTGTTCATCTCTCACATACTCCAATCATATGGAAATTTTTATAGTCCTTTCTGTCTGGGATGCTCCGCCTCCAATAGCCAGCACTGGCTTCTTCTGCTTGCCGAGCAGGAGCAGGTCTCAGGCAGCTGCCAAGTTTCTCAAAACGGCTTCCTGGCGGCCCCTCTATGGTCCTGTAGTCCTTATAACACTCCAATCACAGATCATAGCCTGGCTCCTGGCCACGGCAGCCCTGGTCAGCACCTCACCTTCATCCCCCTCAGCACTCACCAGCTGGCACTTGTCAGCACAGTCCTGCTGGGGACACCTGAGGACTTCCTCTTGACTAGCTTTGTACATACAGGCCAGGAGTACCAGAAGTTACTACTTCTCAGAACAGCTCTGAGCTCATGGTGGAAAGAAGGGGGAGGGTGTGCGACTCTGCTTTCTGTCCATCTGGGTAAGCTACTTGCACTCAAATCCTTGTCTGAAGGCCTGCTTCTGAGGAAACTCAACCCAGACACTAGCCTATCCCCCAGCTGGGCTGTGAGCTCAGTGAAGCTAGGGGCTGAAATCATTCATCTGTCAGTGGACATCACCAGAGTCCCATACAGAAAAAAGCAATGTTTGCTGGAAGAATGTGTGTGAAGAAGCTCCAACACTTGTTTAACTGCCGGTTTCTGTTTGAGTGATGAAGTCTTAGCGAGGACACAGGCTGGTTCAGTACGAAAAGGGGAATCCCCAACTGCTGACTGGTGTGACCTTGGGTAGTTGGACTAGTGAAACATCCCAGTTAGGTCTTCTAGTTACTGAGGGTCCAGAGCCTCGGAAAGCACACGTGTGTCAGCAGCTCATCCTGGACATCGAGGTGATTCTTTGTGATTAAAGCTGAGAAAAGAGAGCTCCTTCTAAGTTCCAGAAGCACTTCTGACAGGAAGAGAAAGCTGATGAAAATGAGGAGCATCAACTGTCTTCAAAGAGTCATATCTCGGTTTTATAAAGATCTTAAAAACACAAAATGGATATCAGGAAGTAAAATAAGCTTTTAAATGTCCAGATTTGCTACCTATAAATAGATACGAAAGAGCCAGATACGGTGCCACATACCTCTAATCAGGAGGCCGGGGCAAGGGAGCCTGAGTCTGAGGCTAGCCTCAGCTATACAGTACGACTGTCTCAAAAAATAAATATACAAATAAATAAGTACACATAAAGGATAAGTATGAATCTATCTCTTGTGTGTGTGTGTGTGTGTGTGTGCATGGCAGCAGACATGAACATTTTGAGGTTTTTAAATTTTTGTTTCTCTTTTAACAGCTTCAAAACACAAATGCATAAAGACTGAGAAGTATCAGAAATATTCTCAGATCAAACTGAAATCAAGTGTCAGCCTGCTCCCTCAACACTGCCCTCATTTGCAAAACATAAAACCTAAACTAAGCCACCAGATTCAAAACTTCGACTGTGGGGCCAATGAAAGAAATACAATTTTAAGAAATCACTATATGCTCTAAAACAGTGATATTTTAATTTGTGGCTAATTCTGAATTAATTAACCATCTTTTGACATCTTCTAAATTTAAGGAGCAATCATTAACCGATAAAATTAGAAATAAGAGGAACCAAAATTCCTTGTCCTACCCTTTATTAAATTGCTTTGTGTCCTAGGGAGGGAAAACTCTGATCTCCAGAAGCATGAAGAGTATGTGAAAGTTTTCACCCCAGAGTTCTCAAAGTTCCTGCTTTCAGGGCTGGGCTTTCTCTCCCGACCCTCACCCACGACTGTGTATCTTATGTACCCATGCACATGGAGGACATAAAATACATGTCAAACAAAATAAAGCAAGTTATTAAGTACAACAAAACCCTAAATCTCGGTGGAAGTCAACAGATAAACAGACTATAACAGTAGAGCAGTCTAAATACACAATGCATAATTCATGGCTAAACCGAGGCAGGGCTTGGGCAATATTTCACAGGCTCCCCCTTTGCAGTCTTTAAAGTTAAAACTGGGGGAACTGCACTGCCTTTGCTAACTCAGCAAAACTCTGGACAATTAAAATGAAACCCCCAGTCTTTCCAATAATGGGAGCAGCCAGGAAGGCAACTCTCGGAGATGGGGTCCTTTAGCTCTGGAAACCAGACACGAAAGTCTCTTCACATACTAGGCTACCTACTGTCATCTTGACAGATCATATTATTTATAAATGCTTTTATCCCACTTAGACTATCATGCTGCTAAAATTAAGAGATCTAACCAACCTCCTTCCTCACTCCTCATCACACCCACTGTGCTCAGTTCAAGCCTCCAATAACCACTTGTTGAATGGGCGGCCTTTTGAGTTCCATTTCTCGACTAGGATGCATCAGTGAGTGTTCAGGTGAGCAAATGACATCCGTAACTGTTAATACTGAATGTCATCAACTTAACAAAACCAGAATCACCTTGGAGACAACTCTCTGGGCTTTTCTGCAAGGGACTTCCTAGATTTGGTTAAATGGGGTGAGAAGACCTACCCTAAAAAATGGGTGGCACCATCAGATGGTTGGGGGGGTCCCTAACTTCAGTAAAAGTAGAAAGCTAGTTGAGCACAGCATGTGTTAGTCTCTGCTTCCTGACTTTAGAAGCAATATGACCAGCAGCCTCCTACGCCTGCCCCAGTATCTTCCCCACCATGATGGACTTTGAACTGTGAGCCAAAGTATCCCTTCCCTCCTTGAGTTGCGTTGGACAGATATTTTGTCACAACAATGAGAAAGGTAACTAATGTAGCAAACAAGAAATAATTGCAATAGAAAGTTGAATAAAAGTGAACACATTTATGCAAGTTAAGAGCCTGATGAATTCTATTTCTTATTCCCCAGGCCAAGCTAACAAAAGCTGAGAATACAAAACAAAGTCTTGGGCAGATATCTAATGGCCTCTATGAGGTTCTATGCTGCTAAGGACCCACTGTGCCTTACAGAGACTAGCAAGCCAAGGGGTGCTGGGATATACTATGAGCATCATTTTTTTGGTAACTATGAAATGAGAGAGGAAAACCAAATGCCAAATCACCACCCAGAAGTCCACGCACTCCCCATCAATGGAAGACTCATTCTTGGCAATGCTCTAAGCCTATGCCTTGGAAGGAAGATGGATTGCCGGAACAGCAGTGTCAGTGTTGGATCACTGGGGTGCCTTTTAATGCCTTCCAGACACTCTACAAATACATTTTTTTTGCAAGTTTCATACAATGCATTTTGATTGTATTTCAATTTCCTCCCCTATCTGTATGCTTACTACCTATCCAAGCCCAATTTCATATATATATATGTACACACACACACACACACACACACACACACACACACACCATATATATATATATACACACCCACACACACACACACACACACACACACACACACACACACATAGTGTCTGTAGAGTCAAATTTATGCCCCCAAATGCTCTTATATGTGGGTCCATCCACTGGAGCCTGTTTAACCTACAAAGTATCACCCTTAAATGAGACTGACTCTTCCCCTCCCAGCAGCCATCAGCTGCCAAGACTTTCATAGGTAGGGTTAAGGTTTCTTAATCACTTTCCCACATCTGTGAAGAGACTTTGTCTGGCTTGAGTTTATATGGGACTTGTGAATGCTGTCAGCATAGCTGTGAGTTCATATGAGCAACTTCCCAGCTGTCTGGAAAACTTGGTTTCTCTGTATTTATCCACCACCGCTGACTCTTACAGTCTTTCTGCCCTCTCTTCCGCAATGATCCCTGAGCCTTGGGAGGCAGAAGTACTTTTAACAACAGAATTTACAAGAAAGGGATAGGCATAGGAAAGGTGGGAAGTCCAGGGTTAGCATTTTCTAAGCTGGTGATTCAACCAGTCAACATCTTTCAAATGTACTGAGGCTACATTTGCAGATCAAAAATATTAGGTGAATATACTAATTGAAAAAATGTCTGTGACGTACAGGCACTGCATGATTCCTTTGGCTTGAGAGTGAGCACAAATACATTGAGATTTTTTTTTCCAGTATTATAGGAAAGGTTTCTTCCATCAATGTTTCAAGCAGTCATGGGAGCCCCTCCAAAAAAGCCTTCTCTTTTGATTCTAATGCAATTCATATTACATTGTCATATTGATGACATAATATAAGAGACTACCATTGCTAATAAGAAAAGTAAAATTAAAACTCAATAATAAAATAAGAAATAAAAAGTCTTTCTATCTAGATAAATCAGTTAAAAAGGTTAATGTCTCTTTCTATGAATGGCCAGGTTGTTTAAAGCCTCTGTCTATATTTGACTAACTTATTTTAGTATATTTTTAACAAATCAAGGAAGGAAGATTAATAGAAAACTTGAATGCTAGCTCAAACTTCCACCAAGTTCAGAAGATGATGATGATGAGTGGAAAAATTTAAAGATGAGAGATGGCCAAGCACAATCTCCAGGGAAGTCACCTGTATATGCAAATGGTCCCGGGTTTCAGCAGCATAGGCACACAAATTAGAATTGCTTTATAAGCTTAACACAATTTTTCTACTAAATATACATAGTATTAAACTGATTTCCAATGACTTATTGTTATACCCATAGAGTCATGTACCTCTCAACTCTTAGCAGAGACGTTTCCTTATACAGCAGATGGTGGTTAACAAAGAAAACCACAACTACCCAACATGCAGAGAGTAAGAGGCTACAGACTGTTTATCCCTGAAGAGGACACCTAGATCAAACTCCTGCCGCTCATTGCTCAGGGATCCTTGCAGAAGAGGGAATGGAAATAATGTAAGAGCCAGAAGAGTTGGATGACTACAAGGCAACAGAGTTTTCCAGACAGCTGGTCAGTTGCTCATATGACTACTGAGAGCACAGACAAGGCCCATATAAGCTCAAGCCAGACAAAATCCTAGCACAGACATGGGGACGTAGGCAAGAAATCCCAATCCTACTGAGGCACTACTGGTAGCCAATGATTGCTGGGAAGGGGAAATTCAGTCTCATTGAAGGGTAACACTCTGAGTAGGTAGACCAGCATCCAGTAGATAAACCCACACTGAAGGGCACGGGCATTTGGGGACACAAACCTGACCCTATAGGCAAATGTACATATATGTGTCTGTGTGTGTCTGTGTGTGTGTATCTGAGTGTGTCTGTGTGTCTGTGTGTAGATATATTAAAATATGGAAATTTGGTGGTGGGTTAGAAAGGGGATACAGATAAAGAAGAGACTCTTAATATAATCAAAATATACTGTATGAAATCTGCAAAAAAGTAAAAGAATTCCCTTCTAGACCTATAAAGTAGATAAGTCATGTACCCTCTACAACATGGAGTTAAAACCCAGCATTCTCATAATACGAGCTTACTCTGGTCTGTACTTAGTGTTATGGGCATAGCTTTTGAGAGTTTAGAAGACAGTGCTGTGAAAACCACATCTGTATTTTCTGGGAAGGGTTGTAAGACCATGATCCACTATGTGGTTCAATATTCCTACAGAAAATCACACATAAAAAACTCCTTTCACCATCTGGTGCCAGGAAAATCCCTATCTCCACAACCCAGTCCATTTCCTCCCTTCTAGTAACGATCATGGTACAATGTATTGTGTTGCCCTTTTTGCCCAGGCTGCCAAGGAGTTCGGGGCCAAGCTGGGTGATCAATTGCAGTGATTATAATGGACACTGTGATTGAAGAAGTTATTTCCTCCAGGTTTTCAAGGATTTTGCTTTCCACTTTTAGTTTTGGTCATCACGTGTTCCATATCCGAGTCTGCAGTGAATGTACGTGGTACACACAGACATGATGGTGAAGGACTCGTGGTAATTTTAAGTTTTGTTTTTTCAGAAAGATGAAGAATTGTGTTTACTTCATAAAGATTTAAAAAATCAAGGTGTTTGTCAAAATAAATATGCTTTTTCTTGGTACCAACATCTTTCAGAGATGTCAGCAAGTATGTAGGTTACATCTTTCTCTATGGGAAACTTTCTTACCTCTCCTTAGTCACTGCTAGTGGTCATCATAGCCAGCTTCATTTTATTGTGCTTATGGATCATTTCTCCGACAAAATAACACACATTTATTTATAGTTGGTGCCTTCCAGAAAATTAACACCATAATTCTGTAAAACTTGGTTAAGCTCACAGTTATCATGAGATTCTCAAAGTTGGCTCTGAGGGTTTGGCTGAACTTGCAGGATCACTGCAGAGAATTCATTTACATTACATTCACCAAATGTTTGAAATGGACCATCATGCCATTTTCACTTTGCTTCAATGTTTTCTTTTTTCTTAAGTAATACATATGAAATTAATGGTTGATTTGCTTCAAATGGTCTATTTTCCTGCCCTGTGCCTGTTCTATTAGCCAGCTTACATTTAAACATATTTTAGTCATATAGATTTTCCACTGACTAATAAGCAAAACACAGCTTTCCAAAAATCCCAAGAAAAGTACGCTTTCTTTCAAATTGGTTTTTTTTTGCCCCCCAAAAATGTTCCACATTACATTCCCAGGCTTGGGACAAACCGGAAAGATCCCATGAGTTTTGAAAGCATATTCATTTCCCTGCACATGGGGGCTCTACATCCTGGATGGCACAATGTACTCAGTCCCCCTGTCAGTTAGAATTTAGGAAGTCATTTCTCTTTAATGGTTGCCAGACCTCCTGGATAAGCTGGGGCACATCACTCTGCCCCAGATCTCCACTGAGAATGGAACCTTCCTACTAGCTTTCCCTTCACCACCCCAGAACACTGGGATCCCGCTGGCATGAAACTGTTTTGACCCTGGATCATAATGCTGTACCTTAACAGTGGGATTGTTGCAATTCGGTAACTGATCCTTTCCCCGGTTAACTTGAGTCAGCTCATTCCATACTGATGCCATGCTTCTGAAACGCTGCCTCGCCACCCCCTACCTCTCACTTGCTTGACAGGGCTCCAAGAATAGCTGGGGAACTTTGCTCTTCACCACCTCACATAACCAAGAAACCATGGGGCCTGCACAGGGACTGCTTATCCACACAGGGCCTAGAATCAGAAAGACCCACCTCAGATTGAATCTGGGGACTACCACTTCTTAGCAATGAGACTTCAGGGAAGCCACTTAATTGTGGGGAACCTATGATGCTGCTTCAGTGACCCAGTATAAAAATTACCCAGAGTACCTATGATCTCAGGAACTGCATGAAGCAGTTAAGGTGAAAACGTGTATGGTTCCTGTCCTTGTGAACTTTCCTTCTTGTAGTTGGGGAGTCAGATGCTAAAGGAATGAGTGGAAAATAACATAGTTAGAAATTTCAGGAAGTGCTGTAAATTAAATGGACAGTATTCTTAGGAACATAACAATAAAAGAACAGACTAAGGAATAGCTAGCTCTACAGAGGGAAATCAAGGAGTGTCTCTTAAGCAGGGGGTATTTTAATTAGGCTTTATACCAGGAAGCCAGACACAGGCCACCTGCAAGGGCATTTCATAAAGGAACCAGGAGTGCAAAGGCCCTAAGAAGACAAAGCTTGTTTCTTTCTGTTGTTTTGAGAAGGAAAGTGAATCCTTTTTCTTCTGTAGACTATGTAAGAAGTAGAAATCTCCAAAGTGAAGATGAGTGGAGAGTCAGCACACAAAAAGACTTGATCCAGAGTTTAGAACAGATCAGAGGTCAACAAACTCCAGTGCATGGGCCACCGCCTGTTTCTATAATAAAAGTTTAACTGCCACATCCATTGTTTACATACTGCCTCTGTCTCCTTTCATATTAATACAGCAGAGTTCAGTAGCTGCAATAGACCTGCACGCCTCAAGTGTTTACTATCAGGCCCTTTAAGAAAATGGCTGTGAAAGAGAGTAACCCCCAATAAATGTTTAAAATAAAAAGGCATTTTCTATATTCTATCTTAAAATGCTTAAAGGAATAAATGTGTATTGCTTACCAAAAATTTCTTAGGAAAGTAGATTTTAGGTCTTCTTTTCATAGATGCAAAGGAACATAGGGTCAGTAAGTAATGGCCTTTGATCTAAAGGTCTTTGCGCAATGGCTTAAAAAGAAAATCCTGGAAAAGTTGAGAATGCATGACTATTATAAAATTAAGATAGACAGGCTCAGAACATTTTAAGACTTTTCAGAACTTATTTTATTAGTTGTGTGTGTGCATTCCATATATAAAGTCAGAGACTTCTGTTGCCAGCATAAGGCTGAATAGCTGCCAGGCATGACCTTCTTAAAACATAATTGTGACTGCATTCATTGCTGAGCTCATAGAAAGTCAGAAAACCTACCCCAGACTAAGATCAACAGACACACACTTAAACAAAACTTCAAATCTGAGCTCAAGCTAGAATTGCATACTGAAAGCCCAGATAATACCCAGGGTCACTCTGGGAGCAAACTCCAACATCATCTGTACAACTGAGAGACGAGTCCTGTAGGAGGTTAAGTCCGAAATCCTGACAAACAGTGTTTCTTAGGAGCTACATGGTCTTAGGTTGACAGAAGCCCTCTGTTCTCAGAAGAAGCAAACATAAATTTTATTTGGAGGAAAGTACCTCTAGGTTAGTTTCTCAGATGCCCACCAAGATTTAACAAATATAAATAAATCCCCCAAAATCACCAAGAATGAACATGAGAGAACTTCAGTAAGTGCAACAAGTAACACGGATGACTTTGAGATATGGCATCCCCAATGGCTACGGATACTGAAATTATTAACTGCAGAAAATAAAATGGCCATTTAAAGCACTCAAAGGAATAAATATGTACTGTGTATCAGAAACTCCTTAAGGAATTAATTAGGTTCTCTTTTCAAACATGCAAAAGAATAAGGGATATAAAGAATTAAGTAAAAGGAGAACATGAAACAAAGATTATCAAGGCCACAAAGAATTTAGAACCCCAAATTAAACTGTGAGGATTTGAAAAAAATATGTAATTGCTAATGTAAAAATCTCAGGAAAGGTGTTCAGTCATATTTTAGAAACAGTTGAAGAGAGGATTAAAGGAACTGGAAGACAGAGAAATTACCCAGAATGGAGCTCAGAGGGAAGAGAAGGGACAAGGGAATGGAAGGTCAAGTGATATGGCTGGCAAAAAGAATGTAACACACATGTAATTAGAGCCCCACCGAGAGATCACAGAAACACTAAGAAAGAGATGGTTATTTGAAAGGGTCACTAGAACTGGTAACAGGCAATGACTTCATATGTACAGACAGCAGAAGAAACAAAAAAAATTTAAACCAATACAGTATAGTAAGAATGCGGCACTAAGAAAGGATCACTAGAACTGGTAACAGGCAATGACTTCATATGTACAGACAGCAGAAGAAACAAAACAAAATTTAAACCAATACAGTATAGTAAGAATGCGGCACTAAGAAAGGCTCACTAGAACTGGTAACAGGCAATGACTTCATATGTACAGACAGCAGAAGAAACAAAACAAAATTTAAACCAATACAGTATAGTAAGAATGCGGCACTAAGAAAAGACAGCTTTAAAACAATCAGAGTGGAAAGGTGATCACCTATACTGATCCTGACGGTAGACCTTTCTAGAGCAACAGTGGCAGCTAGAAGTTAATGGAATATTATGAAAGAAATAAATTATCAACCTAAAGATGGGTCATGTGAGAATAAGTCAAGATATTTTTCATAATATAAAAACTAAAATTCTTTACTATTAATAGACTACATTAAAAGAACTTGTAAAAAACATAAAAGATTATGTCCTAGTTTGTTTCTCCATTGCTGTGACAAAACACTCTGACCACTACCAGCTTGGGGAGGAAAGGGTTTATTTAGCTTACCTATCCCGGGTCACAGTTCATCCGGGAGCCCAAGGTAGGAACTCGGGGCAGGAACATGGAGGCAGGAGCTAGAGCACAGACCATGGAGGAACACTGCTTACTGGCTTGCTCCCCTGGCCCCTGCTCAGCCTGCTTTCTTATGCAACACAGGCCCACCTGCCCAGGAGTGGCACCACCCACAGTGGGCTGGGCCCTCCCACACCACTCATCAAGAAGATGCCCCACAGACACGGCCTCAGGTCAGTCCAATAGAGGCAATTCCCTAGTTGAGGCTCCCTCAACCCAGGTGTGTCAAGTTGACACTAAAGCTATCCAGCACAGATTATCAGCTTAGAAGGTCAGTTTGATTTATAAGAAATGGTGAGCAAATAATATTGCTTTTCAAAAAGCTGGACAAGGTGGCACAGGCCTATAATCCTAGTACTTGGAAGCCAGAGGCAGGATGCTTGTAAGTTCTAGATCAGCCTGGGCTGGATAGCAAGTTTCAGGTCAGCCCAAGAAACACAGTGAAATTCTATCAAAATTACACACACATACATGGGGAGGGGAGAAAGAGGTATGTATAGAGTGAATGCACTATATATTCATATACATACTAATGGCCCATATAGCAATAGACCTAGACTTCTCTGACTTTGGAGAGGGAAAGGGTTTGCCTGAAGTAGGACAGAAACATTCTGCCTGTAGATTTCCCTTTGCCTCCCTCAGAACTTTAGCTGAACCATAATTCTTACACATACCAAATGCCTTGTGCAGCATGTGGAATCCTGCACAGTATCACTGCCAGCTACGGGGGAAGATTTATAGCCAAGGTAGTACATAAATGGATCTCTTAACTGGAAGTGCTAATTTAGTACTAGCTGGGTAACAACACACAAAATAATTAGGCTATGTCCCATGGAAATGCAGACTATGTCTCAAGTTAGAGCACAATACAATACATGGTGTATGTCCCCACAGTATGAATGCATATGCAGGAAGCAAGATGGGAGTGCCTCCACACCAAAATACCTCACAACTTACTGGCTTCCCCCAGAGTACTGTCATATGGTAGATTAGAAGCTGAGATTGTCCTCTGGTCATTCAGGGCTATTTATTCATTCTACTGACCCAACAGGCAGCAAGGAGGTGAACATTATTGCTATACAATACCAATAAAAGAAGTAGCCCACATCACAAAGGGATTCACTAGGATGCTCGAATACAAAAGCTATAGTCAGGGAAAAGAGTAAAAAACTCCATGCCATCAAGGACTTCGTTGATCATCAAGAGGGACTGGAAAATAGAAACCAAGATTACTAAGGAAGACTTGCAGCCAAAGTAGGGGCTACAGTGCTTATATTTTAAATGATCGTTAGCTCTGTCAACTTGATATAGCCTAGAATCAACTGGTTAGAAAGCCTCGGGGTGGGGGCTACGGAAGGGTGCCATCTGGGAAGTGGGTATATAGTTGAATAAGATTGTTTGGGATGTTCTCTATGATATATACACAAAAAATTAACAAATTTAAAAAATGAGTTATTTTTGAGGAGGAAGCATAAAAATTTACATCCTTTTAATTAGTAGAGGTGATAAACATTACCACTGAAATCTACCCGATGACTTTATATTCATACACAGGTGCCAAGGATCTGAGTGCAACCGACCATGACTAGTAATAATCAGATACATACAGATTAGAGATGCACAAGCCAACATCTAAGTGTTATTAGCAAAAACAATGAATTTTTCTGTATGAAACTGTGTATTTTAATAATGAAATGAAGATCTTTTTTAAAGGTTAAAAATCCAGCACCCACCTGGCAGTTATGAACCGTCCTTAACTCCAGTTCCAGGGGAATCCAAAGCCCTCTTCTGACCTCTGTGGCATTGCACAGCACAGGTGCACTCACATACATGCAGGCAATACACTCATACACATAAAAAGATAAAAAAAAATAAAATAAAATAAAATAAAATAAAATAAAATAAAATAAAAAATAAAGAAAGCCTCGATCAGTGATTGTCTACATTGGATTGACTCTGTGGGCATGTCTAGGGGTGGGTATTACATTAATTAAGTTAATTGATATGGGAAGACTGGCCCACTATGGGCAGTACCATTCTCTAGGCAGGGGTCCTAAACTGTATGAGTAGAGAAATCTAGCTGAGCACAAGCAAGCAAACAAGTGAGTAGATATGCATTTTCTTCTCCCTGTTCTTGACTGTGAGTGTGCTGTGACTAGTTGCTTCAAGTTCCCACCATGACCCTCTTATCCAAATGACCCTCTGACTAGATACTTAGAAAGAATGTAAACGTTTCTGAAAGGCATGCATTCTTAAACTGGGCATGCAGAAACATCATTTGGAGGCAGGACTGGCTGTCATTTGGCAGGTCCAGGTCAAAATGAACATGTAAACCTGTTGTTAAAAAAATCATCACAAATTCCAGGATGGTGATAGCAGTACCTCTCTAGGCCTGTCCAGCCTGTGGCTCATAAATCCCAGAGAGAGCTGTGAATGCCACCTAACACATTCGTAGAGGCTACTATACTGCAGAGTCAAAAGGCTGGCCACTTGGGTAAGTATAAATCAAACACAAGTTCCTCCTTGTGCAGAATCTTCTGACTACAGACATTAACTACTCATGAGGCCCACTTTTCAGGAAGGCTTATCACAGCACAGGCTGCCGTGCTGCACTCTCAGGGCCTTAGATTCAGAAGGGATGAGGCAGACCCAAGATACCATATCCCTATGCCAGAGAGCTTTAGTTGTCAACTTGACACATCTAGCTGGAGGGAGCCTCAGCTGGGGAATTGCCTCCTTTGGACTGGGCTGTGACCATGTCTGTGGGGAAATTTTCTTGATAGTTGAATGAGGAGGGAGGGCCCAGTCCACTGTGGGTGGTGCCACTCCTGGGCAGGTGGCCCTGTGTTTATAAGAAAGTAGGCTAAATATGGGCTCCAGCTCCTGCCTCTATGTTCCTGCCCTGAGTTCCTACCTTGGGCTCCCTGATGAACTGTGACTAGGGAGATGTAAGCCAAATAAAACCTTTCCTCCCTAAGTTGGTGTTGGTCAGAGTGTTTTGTCACAGCAATTGAAAGCAAACTAGAACAATCCCTAACAAGTTCCTGGGAGATACTGATGTTGCAGGCCTGGGAACGACAACTGGAAGACCAGTGCCTGAGAGAATATAAACAACAGGGGCAAAGCTCAGAATACAGGGAACATTTACTCAACCAATCAATTTAGAGCACAACTTTTCCATCTGAATAGATTTTTTTCAAATGCAGTGTCAAGTATATACCTACAATATATAAAAAGGCGAATTTATAAACTCTTATAAATTTATAGGTACAAATTTAATATCCTGAATAATGTTAACTATTCCACATTTAAGTATTCCTTTACTCAGTAAATTCTACCTCAGCTGTCCACCATGTGTCAGTGTACTGTCCTTGCTCACGCATTACATTCCAACAGGTCATAGACAAATAAGGATGTTACATATTACAGGATCTCAATTGTGGGTCAGAGGTAGACACAGAGTTTCTATGAATGAAATGCCCAGGTAGGGAAATTAAAATGATCAAGAGCCATGTTATTTCAAATGACCATATGCCTTAACAGACTCACTTAAAAACATCGTTCAACAAAACCGTTTTAGTTTTGAACTAAATCATATGTACAGTAGAAAAATCATCATAGAGGGGTGGCTTTTAAATGTTATAATACCCCTCATTTCAGGTAAGGATCAGAGCTTATGTTTTCATGGTGATCTATAAAAATGTATTGAGAATTATAGACTTCTGTCCTTTTGAAATGCCTGCTCTGTGAATGTACAAACAAAATCTTCAGAACTTCTCAGCTACTCTATACAGAACAAGCAAGCTATTAGTTGGGAAAATTAGTATGTCCAAGGTGTTTTCTTTTTTTCTGTAGGATTAACACAAGGTTAGAAATCCTTCTCTGAAGAAGATGAAACCACCCCACCATCACTTAGGAAGTATCTCAGAGCCACTAACCCTTTATTTGAACAAACATCGTCTGCAACACAGCCTGCAGGAGCCCAAGCCAGCTTTGGCATTCTGGCTTCTTATCCTGAATATATGTGTGGGTAGTTGTTAAGCAGTCACCATTATGATTTCAAAGGATGAAAGGTTCACTGGTGTGGAATGTAGGTACTATTGACCTCTGAACTTTATTGTTCTGAAGCCAAAAGAAAATAGGACAATGGGGTTGATACTAAGCAAATCTGATAAGGTCACATCTGACTTCAAAGAGAGCCCGGTAACAACTACACAGGGAGCTGCAATTTCTAGAATATTCTGTTCTAAGCCCTGCCTGTTGATAATTAACTTTATTCTGAACTCGATTTATTATTTTCCCATTGCAATTTTAGTAAAATTAAACACTGAAATTGTAAATAAAAATTAAAATGGAAAAATAAATATTTCTGCCTATGACCTTCCTAACTTGAATTTAAACATGAAGATGAAAAGAATGTACATGCCACATTATAAAAGTTTACCATGGAAACCATTAATGAAGAATGCTACGAAAACTTAATGCTAGACTCCTAAAACATAAAATAAACAAGGGCCCTACACTGAAAATCCTCAAATCAAAGGCATTTTAACAGATGAATATTTCTATGAGATTCTGGTAACTTTTCTTTTTTGCAAAGGCATCCTTTTTTTTCAAGCAAAGATCAAAGAATATTTTGTATCTGGTCCCTGTTGATTTATATCAGTTTAAATGCCAATATTTCCTAATTCACAATGAAATTACACAGAGCTCAATTTATAAATATTTATATATGAAGTTAACAACTGTGAACTGTAGTGGTGTGTCAAGCTGTAAACACGGTCATGGAATATTGGTTCATTTTGAGAACAGATGTTGGACCATCTCTGTAACAGGACTGATTGTAGGAAGCACAGTCAATAATGCAGTCTCTTTCTTTTTAGCAACTATTAAAACACACGGGTTAATCTAGGGAGAACAAATCTGGCACTTGAGCCCCCTTTTCTGTTCTTGCCACAGGAGTAGACATAACTAATCAATCCTGGAATTTTTTTCAGATCTCGGACTAGTCTGGATACAGTGTTCAACATTCACTCTGGCTGCCACTACCTACTGGCTAGGAATGATACAAGGCTGAAATTAGTTGCTGTGTTTAACTCATCCCCTGTACTCGTTCTCAAAATTTTTCATATGCAGCATATTTCCAAATGTTTTAAAGTTGTAACACTCTCAAAGGGATTAGAGACTGAAAATAATTATAAAGAAGTTTCACGGGCTGGGGGGTACAGCTCAGAGGTAGAGCACATGCTTAGTATGTGTGAGGCCCTGGGATTGATCCCTCACACTTAAAAAATGACAATAATAATCATCATCATCTAATCTCTCTCTCTCTCTACCCTCTTCTTGGCTTTTAGTAACCAGCTATAATTACCCAGTTCATTTTGTGGCCAGGTTACCCTTTAGAGTGACTCTTGACAGCTCTGGCCCTACCGCTGTATATACTTGCAGAGTCAGGCTGTCTTGGACTCAGTAAACAACTCCTACTCCTGCTCTTCCTGGTGGTCTCCTGGCAGCCAGCCTTCAGAGGGAACACTTTAGCTGATGAGTGGTCACTGGACCCCATGGTCACCAGACTCCAGAGGCAGAGACTGGTTAGGAGTGTACTGGGGATTTGCCAGGTAAATTTAACTGCCTACCTGTTTTAGCTGTCATTTTCTTCCATGCTTCTGCATTCCTAAGATGAGAAAGGCTCAGAGACAGTCCATCTCTGCCTCATGACATTTCATGAAGAAGTGATAGAGACAGATACTGGGCTCTAACCAGGAGAACCTTTAGAGTCAGCATGCTTAGACATTCTGTCACTCTGCCCTATGGTGACTGACAGAGTCCAGCTACTTTCTGCAGCATGAATGGGCACTGAAACCCACAGCCATAATCCTAGAAAGTAGTAGTCACCAGCAGTCTCTGTTGCTCCAGTCAGAACTGGTAAATTGAGGAAGGGCAATCCCAGCTGCTTAGATTAGTCTCCAAGGTATGGACTTCCTGCTTTCTTCAGCAGGCATTTCAGAATCCAAGTCTTCCACGTGGAATGTGCTAACTTACAGGAGATAAAATGGATAAGAAGATTTTAAAAATATTAATAACCACAATCACATACAATGTGAACTCATATCAAAGTAACTGAGGCTTAGCCACCTGCTTCAAATCAGAGCAATATGTTTGTTTTCACTTTACAGGCGAAACAGCCAAGGAAAGAGAAGTTTCCTCCTAACCTTTGTTAAGTTCTTCATGCCAACTCTGTCCAGACTGTGACATACACGAACTCCCTGAATCTTCACAACCGCCACCGTGGATAGAGTTTAGATTCTCTCTGGTTAATTTTGATTGTCCTGCCACCTACTATATAGTTTACTTCTATCATTTATTATTTGTGTCCTTCATCAATCACTAGATTCTCTGTTTCTTAAGAAATTTATATTTTGGTCTGATTCAGTTATTACTATACTCCCAACAGTCCACAGCACATAGTAAACATGCCATAAATATTCCTTATGTATCTGAATGGAAAGGCCAGAGACATGCAATACTATCCCCAAGGTCAACCAGTTCAGAACTTAGCCTTTCATTATCTGTACTCAGTGGCCACATGCCAGGTCTGGACTTGCAGGTACTCAAATGACTGAAGAATCACATTAGCTGTGACAGTTGGGATATCCAGACAAAAACTCTCTTGGAGGTACATTTCATAGGAAATCATTGCCCTCTTTGACTCTAAAATTATTGCTTATACATGATTTTAAAAAAAAGTTTAGGGGCTAGAGAGATGGCTCAGCAGTTAAGAACACTGACTGTTCTTACAGAAGACCCAGGTTTGAATCCCAGCACCCACATGGCAGCTAACAACTGTCCATAACTCCAGTTCCAGGGAATCCGACAGCCTCTTTTGTCCTCCACAGGCATTGCACAGCACGGTGCACTTACGTACATGCATGCATAACACTCATACATGTAAGATAAAAACAAAAAATAAAATATTTTAAAAAGTTTAATGCAAATGGCAGGTATACCCTTAGATTTGGGAAACACTAAACTCAAGGATGATCATGGCCAGCTAGTCACAATTCCTTCTCCACACTTCCCTCCTGGTATGTGGCCCTCATTTGGTTCGGATGGCTGAGGGGCTCTTGAGCGTCAAACTCCATCACTCACAGGTAGTAGCTGAGAAGAGATATCCTGATCTTAGACAGCTCACACAGTACTAGGAGAAGGAAGTTAACAGAACACTAGACTAACACAAAGCCCCAGAGAGCACACAGCAGGATAACAGGAAAGGAAGACAGCTGTCTGAACAAGGAGCTTAGGGAGGAGGGGACATAAGATCGGGACTAGGAGAGTGCCTAGAGTGCAGGAAGGAAGGCCTCATATACCAAGTAAAGCAGAGAGATCATAGATTTGGGCGTTATAAGAAAAACCAAAGGGTGTTAGAACTTAGCTCATTGACTCTCATCGAGATATCATTTTGGCCCACAGGGGACATTTATAACTGGGGAGGGGTGCTACTGACATCTAGTGGGTAGTGGAAAGGGATGCAACTAAGGGCACTATAATACGCAACCTCCCCTTCTTCCCACAACAAAGAGCTAAGCACTCAGAAAATGCCCAATACTGAAGAGGTTGAGGAAGCTTGGCTTAAAGATCATGGGTCTTGAAGACCCAAAGGCCTAGGTCAGACTCCTAGCTCTAACTCTACATACCCAAGAGATGCTGGGTAAGGACTCAAATTCACTAGCACTAGTGTGTTTTAATTCCAGTGACACCTATCTCATAGAGTAACTACTCCTTTGTTCACAGGTATGTGGAAAGGGTCTCCCAAGGGTGGACAGCGCAAAGCATGGAAATCAGACGTGGAAGTGATTCATAATAACAAAGAGGTAGAGAGGCACAATCATGGAGATATGCCATGGCCAAGGATGTTCTAAGAAGGAACTGAAGATGAGTTTCTGGAAGAAGTATCACCTGATGGACACATGAAGGAAGTGGAAGGCTACCCAGATGAAGAGGCCCAGATTAAATGAGAAAACCAAAACCCATAATTATAGCGTACTTAAATTGTGCTCAGTGCCACAACTAGGAGTTCTCGCCTTCCTCGGTACCTGGCTCGATATTTCCTAACTTCCTTTAGAGTTAAATGTGACCATAAGGCTAATTTCTTCCCCCCAGCATGTGAGAACTGCTATCAAAACCAACAACAATTAAACAAAAATCGGGTACCAGGGAAGATGTAAGGGAAAGGGGCCCCTAAATTAGTACAGTCACTAGGAGACAGTAGGGCACAGTTCCTCAAAAGAACTGAAAGTAGAACTACTATATGCTCCAGGTATTTAATCTCTGGGTTTATACCTGTAGAAATCAAAGTCTGCAAACAACTAAGATACATCATACTCCTGTTTATCACAGCATTGTTTACAATGGTCTAGCTGCCTACTAAGTGGATGGATAAATAAGACCACATGGTAGAATAATGATAGAATACATTTCTATATTGGCTTGCTTCCTCTTGCCTGCTCACTCATCCCTCCTGTGTAGCCCAAGCCTACCTGTCAGCAATGGCACCAACCACAGTGGGCTTGGCCTTCTTATATCCACCAGCAATCAAGAAAATGCCCCACAGACATGCCCACGGGCCAATCTGCTGGAGGAAATTCTTCAACTGAGGTTCCCTCCTCCCAGGTATCTCCAGTTGTGTGTCAAGTTGACAAAAATTAATCCACACATCATGTTAGGTAAAGGAAGCCAGATTTAGAAAGCTAACTATTGCATGTTTTCTCTCACATAGAGTTTAGAGGGATAAAAAAGCCTGGTAACGTAGAAAGGGCGTTAAGGGGACACGGAAAGGGAAGAGGGAGGGGAAATAGCATAAGAGAAGGCAATACAAGGAATAATATGATCAGAGCACACTCCACGTGTGTATGAAAAAGTCACATAGAAACCTAGTCTTTGGGACACATAAATTTGCTAATGAAAAGAATGTGAAGAAAGAGAGATGTGTCTGTACATTCCCAGCACGGCTGTTTTGGTCACTGATTTCTGAATGGCCTCTTTGTTCTTTCCTGAATGCTGAACAAGGATGTGGTCCAGACCAAACTTCAGGATGCTAGAGTGAGGGTAAACAAAGTTTCTCTGTAAAGGGTTAAATAGGAAACATTTCCATCTTTGAGGGTCAAAATGCCCACAGACTTCTGCTGCAATTTTTCAGCTCTGCTGGTGGAGCACAAAATAGCGAAAATATATAGTAAGTGAGCATTGCTGAAGTCTAATAAAACACTCATCTTCTTCTTTATTAGACGGCAGAAGCCTTGATAGTCTGTGCAACAGATGGAGGAGCAAAGAGTTGGAAAGAACCTGGGCTCATGATAGATACTATGTAACAGAATTTTCAAGTTCAACTAGACCCCTTCCTTCTGTTAAGAGAGAGTGGTATAGCTAAGCTTTGACCTAATTAGCACATGGGTTTCCCAAGAGTCTGGGTTTTAGGCTATCCTGGAAACCTATGAACTGTACTTATCTTGGAGTCTTCTGTTGAAATGACCTTTGAGTACTAGGCCTTTGGGAGCCAAGTTGCATGGTGGCTGTCAGAAACTGCTGCTTCAGCTTACTGGGTGAGATTTAAATTCTCAGCATTCACTCCCATAAGCTGAAGGATGCAAACTGAAGACATCACTGAGCAAACCAAGCTCTACAGAAAACCAAACGTACCATCTAATTATACAAGGTGAAGGGAGAATTTCTTCTGGCCTCTGGACCAGTCTCTTAAGTATTCATTATGCCTGGTTTACTCTGCAGCTGTTTTTGCTGAAGAAGTAGGAAGGCTAAGGTGCCCCAGGCAGACCTTTTCCTAAGAGTGTTTGAGATAAAATAATCATAATCTTCTTTACATCTGTGATTGATTTTATCTACTGCTATACTTTAGGCAACTTGATCTCCTCCAGAAATTAATCATTGCTAATTCTAAAACTCCTGAGACCTTGGGGCTGGAGAGATGGCTCAGAGGTTAAGAGCACCGACTGCTCTTGCAAGGACCAGGGTTCAATTCCCAGCACCCACATGGCAGCTATGAAATGTTCCAGGGGCATCCAAAGCCCTCTTCTGACCTCTACGGCATTGCATGACACAGTTGCACTCACATACATGCAGGCAATACACTCATATACATAAAACAAAAATAATAAATAAAATATATATTTTTTTAAAATCCTGAGACCTTGACAAAGCAGAGCTAAGCCAGCACAAGGACTAGCCAGAATGTCCGAGCAACAAGGAATTTAAAAGATAACCTGATTTTTCCATTTCCCAGGTAAGAAAATCAAGAATCTGAGAAAGTAACCACAAATCAATTCACAATCATTTACACACACACGTGGTTTTAAGAGAAAAACTAAGAATATTTATATTTGTGGGCTTTTTTTCTGAAGGAGAAAATCCACCTCTACTGGTTCATTTTCCATTTTGTTTTCACAGTGAAATTCACTGTTTTTATTGTTTGCATACACATGTGTATGTGTGTGTTTATGTGTGTGGTATATGTACATGTGTGCAGATCACATGCCTGAACTCATGTGCAGAGGCCAAAGGAGGATGTCAGGTGCTCTGACCTACCACTCTGTCTTACTCCCTTCGGGTCTCTCACTGACCCTAGAGCTAGGTTGGCACCCAGCAAGCCCCAGGGATCTTCCCATCTCCACCCCTGACAGTGCAGGGTTTGGGGGTGTGGCACTCCTGGCCACACCAGACTTTCTACTTGGATTTTGGGCTTTAAACTCAAGTTCTTATGCTTGCACAGGCATTGTCTCCCCAGCTCCTGAACTTCAACTTTTTATGGGGGGGGTCTTTTTGAGACAGGGTCTCTCTATAGCCCCAGCTGTCCTGGATTCACCATGGAGACCAGGCTGGCCTCAGACTCCCAGAGATCCGCCTGCCTCTGCCTCCTGAGTGCTGGGATTAAAAGTGTGCACCACCATACCTGGCAGAACTTCAACTTTTTAATCAATTTTATGACCAGATCCCAAACACCTATGAAATTGGAGTTAATAAAACTTCCAAAATTTTGACCAATTTCTTAACTTTGTTTAATTTCCTAAGAAAATTAGTATAAGTGAGATATTTATATTTGCCCTTGTCAAATGATGGCAGCTGTGTCTCCCCAGTGCAGCTTCCCCCAGAGAATCCAATACCTTTCAGGAAGAAGATGGGGAAGCTACAGCTACAGTTATAGGCCACGAGGCCCCATGGGCAAAATCCACTTCCATGCTCTCAGTTCCCCATTTCCTGGGTGGGTTCTTTTCTGGCTTTCAACATGTATCGTGGCATACCCCAACTGTAGAGAAAGATGTAGTATTGAAATCCAGCCCCACACAGCATGGTCCCGGACTAGGCTGTCAGGCATCACTGAGCTGTGTCTTGGAGCAGTTGCTCCCTGCCTTCCTCTGAGTAGCAGAAACATGACACACAGGGAATTGGAATGATCCTGGCTGCCACCTTCCCAAGCCATCACGTCTTTGGAAAGGAAGAGGTAGGACATGAAACAGTTTAGAATATGGGTGCAGAGCTGGTGATTTTTTTCTTAAGCGAAATAGTTTACATAAATAGCAAATGTATAGGTGTTCCTTGACTTAGGATAGGGTTATGTCCTCTTCTTAAGTTGAAAATATCATTAAATGGGGCTGGAGAGATCACTCAGCAGTTAAGAACACTGACTCCTCTTGCAGAAGACCTGGGTTCAATCATCAACATCCACATGGTGGCTAACAACTGTCTGTAACTCCAGTTTCATGGGATCCAACATCCTCTTCTGACCTCTGTGAGCACTACATGACATGGGTGTACCTACCCACATGCAAACAATACACTCATATATATAAAAATTTAAATAATAAATAAAAATATTATTTAAAAAATAAAATATATCATTAAGTAAAAACCACATTTAATATTCCCAACCTAGTGAACATTATAGCTCAGTGTAGCCTACCTTCAGGGTGCTTAGAACAATTATGTTAGGTGACAGTTGAGCAAATTCCTCTAACTGTAATGCAAAACTTATTTATGATCAAAGGCTGAATGTCACATGTACTTTACTGGGTATAGTACTGAAAGAGAAAATCAGAGTGGTCAGATATATAGGCCTTTGTACCATCATAAAGAAGAAAAATCAAGTTAAACCATCACAAATTGGGGACAACTTATATACATAAGTTCCCACTGGTCCTCATAAATACCAGAATGGCTGGGAAGTTCTGGCATCACAAGTCAATCTCTGGGAGATCACACCAAGGCCATTTGTCTACTGAAACAACCAAAGCAGTGAAGTCCCCTCTTGGTATTCCTACAAGCTGGTGGGCATCCCTGCCTCAAATTGCCCAGGCTTTGTGGTAAGGAAGCAGCTGCAACAACTGTTGGCCACATTTGATCCCCTAAACTGCTGGGGAAAGGCACGTATCAAACCTTTTCAACACATTCTCAGCTACACCAAATACCCTACAAGGGGCATCTCAGGTAGAGCAGAGCAGTTCTGCTGGTTCATGAGCCTGGTGTCAAACAGGCTGGGAAGGTTTCCACAGAAAGGGCTGAGACATATTTCACACTGAATAATTCACGATGACAAGATTTTAAGGAGATGATAAATCCCCTTCTTTGCAAAATAAGCATAACTCACATGTCTGCAAATCATCAGACACCTACTGTATGTTTTTGAAAAAATGTCTCAGTCTGCTGTTCATGCAAGCATTTTCACATTCAGGCATGTGCAAACATTTCTGCTCTTTGTAGTTTTTGGTTACATGGATAATTTGCACCAGAGGATTCAGAGGTAAAGATAAGAAGAAATCAAAAGGACAAACTATGATTTCATCAACCCCAAATAATTTTCAGTTACTAGTAAACATCACTCTTAATATGTCTGCATTTCCCTCTTCCAGCCTTGCTTCCCTCTCGTCCGTGTATATACAACATGCAGATATTTAAATCCTATATGTACACACCAACTCCACATACAAACCTTCTGCTTCATTTGGTGATGTATGTAGTCTATGTTTTAGTGAAAAGAAACATGTATCTGTATTATTTCCCTTAATGGCTGTGCTGTGATCCACTATGTGCTCATGTAAATATACATATATGCATGTAAACATGTCATTTGTTCAACAAACCCACACTACTGAACAAATAAGGCTTCCCTTTTCCCCTTTCCAATGTTCATAAACAGTTCTTTAATAGGTGTGCACATCCATGTACCAGGAGTTTTCTGCGTCTACCTAATTGTTTCTCATAGACTAAATTTCTAAAATAATGGTCATGCCAAAGACTGTAAATATCTCAGTGCTCCAGAAGATTACAATGTCTGCCTTAGGATGAGTCCAGCTCAGGGCTGATAGAACTTGGTGATATAGAAATGTCACATGTCTTCAGGGACATAGTAGCCACTAACTATTGGTAGCTTTGCATATTTGAAATGTGAATAGTGCCTCACATTTCAAATGTGAGTAAGCGACTTGTTTCTAATTTTATTTAATTTTAATTTAAATAACTAGACTTGGCTGGAGGCTACCATATTCTAGACCTCAAATCAACTTCATATTTCTTAGACTTTTTAAGAGTACATATCCATTACGTCTCTTAATGAATCCCATACACAACCTTTCAACCTTGAAATTAAAGGACACTCTCTTTCCTATCAAAGAACTTTATGTTCTGTCCTTCAAATGGTCTTTACATCTTCTGAGGAAAACAAGAGCTAGCATTATTTTTCTATTTCATACACAGTGAAACCTGGAATTTAGAGAAGTGCAATTTACCCACAATTAAAATAGGCAAATGATGCATAATCCATGTTTTCTGTTCTTTATCGACTGTTCTTTGCTAATAAAGTCAGCTTGCATGACCTAAGCGTTATGCAAATGGAGTTCTGTCCAAACTGCGTGCCTGATATGTCCCAGCCTTTGCCTGTGTCTGAGACACGGGCTGCATTCCTGCCTATTTGCCAGCCAACCTATTCTTCACTTCCTGCAATCAACTTAGATGTCTGTGTACTTCTGCTGACAAGCTTTCCCTTTAGCTTGTGTGCCTCACCCCCTCCATCTCCCCTGATCTCACTGCCCCTCCATCTCCCCTGATCTCACTGCCCCTCCATCTCCCCTGATCTCACTGCCCCTCCATCTCCCCTGATCTCACTGCCCCTCCATCTCCTCTGATCTCACTGCCTCTCCAGCTCCCCCATCTCACTGCAGGCATCACACTTTCCTTCATACATTCTAGCTGCTTGTTTCTGCATCTGAAACAAGCAGCAACTACACCACTTGTGTTCACTCCATCAGCAATTAGCAAAACAACTCCCCGTATGTTGTGGGCCTCAAGGAACATTTGCTGAGTCAGTAAGTGAACACAATAAAAAAGGAATTCCTAAAGCCCATTTTAAGCATGTAGTAGGATGAGAGTATTCTGAGGTTGAAAGGAAAAAAACAGCTTCAAGTAATCACCTAATGTGATCATCAAAAGAACATACCTTTGACTACTAGTGTGAACGAATGTAACTGGCAAATCCACGAACTTGACATTGTAAATTTCAGGCCCTGGAAGCTCCAAAGGGCGTGAAAAAGGTAGAATCACTGCTAAATATTTTGTGCCAATCAGCACAACCAGTTCAACAGCACAATCAGAACTGTAGTGAAGACCCAGTTAAAGGGCGTAAAGAGATCATGCCCAGTACATGTAATTCCAGTATTTCATAAAAAGTATGAAAATAAAAACACAAAATCCAAGTCTGTGGGTATATCTCAGGGCTGAGTGGGATAGGAGTGGGGTAAACTCATGCAGGCATGAAGCTATGACTAATGTTCTGGTGTGTGTGTGTGTGTGTGTGTGTGTGTGTGTGTGTGTGGCTGCATGTGCATGGATGTTTGTGTTTATGTGCTTTATAGGTCAGTGGTAGTGTGGCATGAGTCAAGTATTCTGACTAATTAACAATTCTCTAACCTAAGGTCCACTGAATGAACAGATGAATGCCAGGCTTTCTCGTTTTTCACTTTCTTGTTTTAATTCTCCTGTGAGGCTGACACAATCTTTATACCCATTTGACATACTAAGAAACTGAGGCATTGAAAATATAAGTACTTTATCCCATGGCAAGCAAGTGTCAGACACTGTGCCAAAGCAGTTTAACTCCAGGGCCACCATCCTCTTGTCCTTCCACAAACCTTCTTAGGCTAGAGAAATTACCTACATTCTCCAATATGGTTCTCACTAACAAACCTGGGCTAATTAATTAAAACTGGAGCTGGAGAGTTGGCTCAGAGATTAAGAGAACTCACTGCTCTTACAGAGGACCTGGGTTGGTTCAGTTCCCAGCATCCACATGGCAGCTAACAATCATCTGTAACTCTACCTCCAGGGGATCGAATGCTTTCTTCTGACTTCTGCAGGTATTACACACACACACACACACACACACACACACACACACACACACACA
>NW_008354534.1:3513629-3532583 GCF_000622305.1 Nannospalax galili
ATACATATACACACTCAAATGTACTTATATACATGCAGGCAAAATACTTATACACAAAAGGTACAAATTAATTAATTGAATTAACTGAACTTACGAGCAATTTGAAATGCAGTTTTGAGTTACACTAACCACATTTCAATCCCTCACAAGCCACACAGATCAAGTGGCCATCATTCAGATAAGGGCAAACAGGAATTCAGTACCACAGAAAGCTCCACTGAGCAGCCAAGAACCAGGGTTATAACACAAGGGAACTCATCTCCTGGCTGCAGGGTCTTTCTACCATTTCCACCCTGCTTAGAAAATATAAGCCACCATGTGGGCCACCCTTAGAAGAGCTCTTCCCAGGAAGGCCCTTAGGAGATTGGCCCCACTCTGGGTTAACAGAGTTCAAGGCAACCAGGCATGGATGGAACTACGTGGCCAGCTGTCAATGCCAGGCTTTTGCTCTGCATTGGCCATTGTTCATTACAAATGAAAAACCCAAAATTGTGGAACACAGAAATGCTCAGCATGTGTAAATAGTTACATAAAAGAAAATAAAATGCTTGCCACAACATCTTCAAAGAGCCGACCTTATTAGAAACACCAAATTGTTATCATTCCTTCAACATTATTTCTCCTATTAAACACGAGCCCCTCCATCAAAGCCATGTTTGGTCGTTTAGTCAAGTGTTCTCCTAGCCTTGGGCCGCGCACACTTTTCCACTTCTCATGTAACACCCTTGGCTACTGTGAATGCTACAAAACCCACTTCAAAGTATGTGCGACAGCAGGAACAGGATCTACAAGGCCAGGAACAGAAGAGTCCAGGATGGGCTAAGATATGAAATTTGGAAAGGAAGATGAAAACCTTTTATGGACATCTTTGTAAAGTTATCAGCATCAGTAAATTGCAGATGAAATGCTAAAAAGAAAAAAAAAAAAGAGAGTTTGCCTCTGTCTTCATCAAAATGTCCTTTGCAAGAACTTGACTATTCAAACGTCTGAAATGCCAGGGAGATGCTCCTGGGTTATTGTTAAACATGCTTCACTGAAGCTTCAGGATATTGCCTGTACATTTGCTCCTTCTGAGCCTCATGACAGTCCTATTAGTGTACAGCAAGCTAATAATATGCTCATTTTGCAGGCATGAAAATGAACACGATAAAGCTTGAAATAGCCCAAGAATCTACAGATGACGTAGGATGAAACCAAGATTTTTTCCAGTGCCAACGTCGAAGAGTTTATGCCAAACTGTGTTGCATTTTAACTTCATTTGTGTATGCTGAAGCATAAGTCACATTTTTTAATTGTTCCCTTCAATTCAGACCTACACTGGTAGGGCTTGAGTAAAAAAATGCCTTTGAAACTCATAGTTGGGCATTAAGTAAGTAAAAAACAAAAAGATAAGTTGGCTGATGTGGTTAATATTTCAACAAAGACAGTTATATGGCAGGTGACATGGGGAGCTGGGAAATGAAGGTTACATACCTACAAGTCACACAAAAGCTGGGTGATGGCTCTGGCCACTTTTTTCATGTCTTACACAATAGTATTTTTCTTTGCTCTCTCCTCCTCCATCAGCCTCACAAACATACCACCACATGTGTGTGGAACTCAACAGACCCCATGAATTATAGCCAAGTGATTCAACATGGTGAGGTGTTTGCTGAGAAGATGACTGTGCCCCCAGGTTCCTTAGGCTGGTTAAATATGTCCCATTCATTAGCGCTACGCCTGCTGGGACACTCTAGTCAGAAGCCTCCTTAGCACCCTTGGCCATTACTTCAGTAGCTGTCCAGTCCATCTCCCTGGGATGATCTACCTGCTTCACCCCTTGTTAAGTCTTCTTCCATCCTTAGACCAAGAACAACTCAAAGGTGAACGCTTTAAATACTGGAATCGGGCCTAACATGAAGTAGTTATTACCTGTAGTGTCAGTGGGAGAATTATTTGTTGCACCAATGGATATGTGAACAAATAAGATCAAGTGGATCCAGCTCCAAGTAGAGTTAAAATACAGCAAAATGTTCGCTAGAGATCTTTGTTCTCTTAGTGGAGTGGTACGTAGAAACCTGGCTGCATGACTTTGCTGACTGCTGTTACATCAGTGAATAGGTACATCGCCTGGAAAAAGAGACCTTGTAGGTAACACCACTGATGAGTTGACCTTAAAGCAGGCAAATCATCCTAGGTTATACTGGAGGATCCAATGGCCAATGGCACATCTAAGCCCTTAAAAGCAGAAGAGGATGCCAGAGAGATAGCAGAAAGGAAAACTAAAGAGATCAAAACACACGTAACGATTCTATCTTCATGGCTGTCTTGAAGATGAAGGGGGGCCATCCAAAAAGCAAGAGAAGGAAATTTACTCTTCTAACAACCAATGAGCTTGGAGGAAGAGGCCACACCATAGATAAGAACCATAGGCCCAGCTGCTAACTTCCTGGCAGCCCAGTGAGCCCGAGTGTGGCATCCAAGTCAGCTCCAACTGGTCTTGACAGAGAGACAGGGAATGTGTGACATGTTAAACTGCTGTGCTTGTGGTAATGTGTCATGGCAACATCAGGACACTAATGCAGGGCTTCCTCCAGATGTGGCAGACCCTAACACAGGGTTTGTCTGAAGGTCTTTACTAGGGAAAGAACCCCAGCCCAAACGGGTAAGGGTGAAGAATGAGCGGAGGAAAGGAGAGGAGCCATATAAAAAGTGTTAAGGCACCTCCCACAGTGCTCAGGCCCCCTGAAGTTCTCTGAGAAACACACAGCGCCGGCCTTAGTTGCACCCTCTAAAGTAGAAAGCTGCGATTCTGGTCCCCCACTTCTTTCCTAGCCAGCACTCTCGGCCTTTCCATATTTCCTTCTGCCTTTCAGTCTCTTCTAGGAGAGAAAAGCACCTGATAAAACAATCCCTCAAAAGACCAGAGACTAAAATCTGACCTTGGGGGCTGGCTGCCATGCATGCAGACACTGTTTCACGGTGAGTGTGCAATGTTTAACCTTCTCAACGGTACATCCCCAGTGGGGAAATGTTTGACACATATCTGACAGGAGGTGCTTTCCATGTAGCAGTCAATGAAGCAGATGTCATCATCCTGCTACAGTTCCCCTCACTGAAGCCCATTTCAACACACAGCTACATCCCCTGGAGTAGCTGAATATTGCTGAGAGTTAGAATTTACTAGTGGCACAGCCTTGTGAATACAGTGAAGCACTATCCAAACGACCGTGTGCAGCCTCTCTCCACACTGCTATCTATGTACATCTGTAACCACTCTGGACTTCTTCAGTTAGTCACGTCACGTTCGAGATACAAACTGCTCTCATTCACAAGTAATGTTAATAATCAAGGAACAAGAGTGAAACCTGGAAGGTGGGGACATCCCGAGGATGAAGGTGACTCTGAGCAGGAACTGGTTCCTTTGCAGGGCCATAGTTGGACCTTTGTTAGATGAAATCTCATTCCTATTGTTTGCTTCAGGAGAATTCAAGTCCTCTGTGTCCCCAGATAAGAAGCTGTGATTGCAAAACAACTATGTTTTTATAAGGAGGATGAATTGTTCTACAAAACGATTGCATCTGAAAATAGTACCCCGAGGAGACACATGAGGTCATCATGGGCTGGGCAGAGCTGGCAGGAGGGACTTCCTGTTCAAGCCAGGAATGAACTGAGAACATTTCCTGGGGTCTAGCATGTCACACAGCATAGATGAAGTCATGAAGGGGACTCTTCCTTTGGGATATGAGCAGATTCCTCAGAACACTCATGTCAGAGATGAGTCTCATGTTTCCAACCCACTTCTTTTTTTTCCCACGTGAAACTTTATTTTTAAAATATTTTATATTTTATTTTTATTTTATGTGTATGCATGTATTGCCTGCATGTATGGAAGTGCACCCGTGTAGTGCAATGCCTGTGTAGGTTAGAAGAGGGCTTCGGATCCCCTAGAACTGGAGTTACAGATGGTTGTTAACTGCCGCGTGGTGCTGGGATCTGAACCTGAGTCTTCTGCAAGAACAGTCAGTGTTCTTAACCGCTGAGCCATCTCTCCAGCCCCTCCACGTGAAACTTTAATTCACAACAACAAACATACCAAGAAATTATTTCCCACAAATAATGAAACAATAAACCACAACAGAATAAGAAAAAGTAGATGGCATAGAATACTTTCTCTAATCTTGGAGAAAAGCAAGAACAAGGATTTTTAAATGTATGGAAAAAGACTGTGACTTAAAAGTTTTTCAAACTAATTTCAGATTCTACCAACCATCTAGTAGCTCTGGAACTGAAAGAACATTTTCTTCTACCAATATTTTGTTGAGGTCACCTATTTTTTGCAAGTGATGCTAAGGTTAAAATGCATCCTGATAAAAACAAACGTTATAAAATTAATTCCTAAATGCACCCCTGCTAGATGGGGGCCTACAGAAAGGTCATGAAGGCATTAATGCCATTGTCCAGCAAGTAGGTTTCTGATAAAGGCCCTTCAGGCCCCTCTTGGGCTCTCACTTCCTCCTTCTCTCTACTAATGCCACATGGAGGCCTCTACCAGATGCCAGCTTCCCAATCTTTCCAGCCTCTTGAACTGTAAAAAAAAATAAATCTATGTCCTTCACAAACTACTCAATTGGTAGATTTTTATTTTAGAAGCACAAAATTGAATGAGCCAAGTGGCAATAATTAAGTTCTGGGTTTCAGTTTCTTGATCTGTCACATGGACTATTTTAGAGTTCACACCTGCTTATGGGGCTGTTGTACATCAAGAGCTTTAGACTCTGCCTAGAACACAAGACCTCAATGGATGTCCTTCTCATTATCATCACCATTGTACCATTTTCCAGTTCTTTGTTATTAGTGGCAACCCTCCGGCTGGTGAGGATACAGCAGCCCCCACTAAGTTGAGAACTACTGTCTAGGTCTCTAACTGAATAAAGTCTTAACTTGGCCTCTCCTACTGACCCTTCGAGCCAGCCATCTGACTGCTTCTCTCACAGAGCACCACACTGCTGGGGGATTGTTAGTAAGATTTAAGGTCTGTATGATGGGACTGTCAAGTGAATTCCTCTTTTCTTTGGCAAAACTGCCAAGACCTTCTACAGCTGCCCTGGAAGGAGACTACAATGTGAATGTTTCCATTCATTACAGTAACTTTCCTGAAGCACTTATTTGAACCAAGCTCCACACTCAGAGCTTGGGCCTCACAGTCATATCAGCCTGATCCCTGCTATAAAGAAAAGCATAGTGAAGTTCCTTTTACTTTACCAGATTAAAAAAAAACTTGGAATGAGTGAATAAACTCTAAAACTCAGAATCCAAAGCAGAACCATCAATTCATATGACAAGATTAGCAGTGTCAACATTAACCTCATTCTGGGTCAAATATTGACCAATGGTCAAAGTTACTACACTCCTAAGACATCTGTAAACATACAACACAGCACTTCAATTACCTTTCTTCTTTCAGAAGAAACACAGGAACACAGAAGCTGATCTTTGGCTTGGATAGGTGGGCTGTGGTTGGCTACATGTTAGCTGGGTTACTTAATGATATACATCTGGAGATGGGGGAACCACCAAGGTCAGAGAGCTGCTCTGTGCACAGTGTGACAAGGCAGTTAAAGCACTTAGCACAGTTCCTGGGATGTACAATTACCAGAAATTCTTCAACTTCTTAAAATGCCTCAAAATTTTCTATATATATGTATTCACTGACAGTGACTCAGCAAAGACACGTCTGATGGAGTCAGACAAAAAGACAACATTCTACAATGAAAAGCATTTCAAAGTCAATGTATGTAACTTGTGTTTGCAGGTCCATAAATGTTTCTATGCCCACTTCACCTCCTGGAAATCAATCTCAAGTTCTCTCTCTCTCTGTCTCTCTCTCTCTCTGTCTCTCTCTCTCTCTCTCTCTCTCATTAGCTTTTAATGACCCTCCTCTGCTGGGCATTCAGAGTTATGACTTGGAGTAAATGCCTTCAAATAAACATCTTTTGGTGCCAGAACTGCCTTGGGCACATATTTTTCTTTCAATGGTCCTGGGAAGTGGTTTGTTAAACTATTGTTTTCGATTAAAAACTCATGTGTTTGTTCAGTCCAATATGGGTCGCCACTTTGAGTGAAAGATCCCCTTGACATGGCAAAACCTCTACTTGTGACAAGCCTGTGCCAAGTATGTCTGAACCAGATGCAGGCCAGGGTTTGATTAGCAGCCACCGAATTCCATGTAAAATCAGATAATGATGGCTTTTCTCCTCTCTGCTGAGCAAATATCCTCAGCTTTTAATCAAGTCTATGTATGAGAAACCTCTATGTAAATAACTCCATGCAGCACAATGGTTTTAAAGCTATGGTTCATCTCAACTTTCCTGACCTCTGACTGTTTAATCTGAGAGAGACCTGTTCAATACCAACTAAAAATAAAGGGACCACAATATTTATTTTGGCAGATTTTATACAGATATAATGGAGGGACATGTGGTGTGTGGAAATTCTCTACCACACACAGAGAGAAGAGAAAGGAAAGGCTCCGGAGCCCATTTTTTTTAAATTTCCCACTTGTGGGAAAGCATCTATTGGATAATGATGATATCAGGACTGGAAAGACACGTGCTGTTTTGGAACCCTGTACCACACTCCACAGTCAGTTGTAGGAAACCACCTGTCCTGCCCCTTTGGGCATTCAAAGGGTGCAACTGAAAACCTGGCAAATACAAACCTATTCAGAGGGCCTGGAGTTTCAGCCTGGCCTTTCCTTACTTGTGGGCACAATTTGGGCATCTGAAGTTAATAATTTGCAGGTGCATTTCAGCAGTGTGCAATGGAGTGGGTTCCCAATTAGACTCTTGCAGGTGTAATTAGTGATTTCCACCTCACTTTGAGGGGGCAAGTGGATAAGTATGCCCATGAGGTGGTAATGATGCCTGAAAGGGGTCTAGGAGAATGCCCAGTGAAGAAAGCTATCTGATGTTGAGCTTCACCAAAGAGGATCCTGGGTAGCAGGAGGAAATATCATATATGCAGCTGGATTCTAGAAGGGGAGCCCCATGTGGAGGGCAGGCTGGAGAGTCTCTCTGCTTCTACATCCCTAAAAGAGCACAGCCACGAAACAGCATAAAGCAAGCAAGACCACAGGATTCTCAGAAGCATAAGAGAGTGAAAACTTGGGCTGATGCAAGAGTAACTCAAGGAAGCCTAGCTCCGAGTCGGGAGTGGATGGACCAGAACCACAAAGGTAACCTTTTGTACTATAAGAAAAGTGACTCAGTAAGAAAACAAATAATTCTCTATTAACCCTGCAATGCTTTACAATTAAAAAATTGTCACAGATATCATCTTGCATAAGCTCAGATACTGAAGCTTATAATATTCAAATTTTAATAACAATACCACCAAGTCTGATACTGTTTTTAGACTGTGTGTATTCAAGTAATGCTCTTCACACTTTTAAGGATTATTACACCATTTTAAAAGTGCTAAGTTGAAGTGCAGAGGACAGTGATATACCCAAGGTCCCATGGTTTGTGGCGCCAGATCTCAAAATCAAGGGTGACAATTGGCTTACCATTAAGAGAAAAATGTTTTCAGATGAGAAGATGAAGTGGGAGGCTGAAGGGGTTACTCTCCAGGATACAGCCACACAAAGTCAGTTACTCGTATAATCGTCCATTCGTCCATTTAACAACCTAAGAAAGTGCTGTAGTTCAGCCACGGTGCTGGGCACCAACAAAGGGAGAGGAAAACACTCTTGACACAACTGTCAAGTGAATGCTTTATAACCTAGAGGCATCCTGGATGCCCGCTTAATGTGGGGAAGTAAAGAAGAGAGAGCAGAGAGGGAGGGAAGCAGCAAGGAGAAAGATGCAGACGTGAGAGGACTGGTGAGCAGGCTCAGCCAGTAAAGGTGCTTGCCACCCAACCTGGAGACCTTTGAGCCCCAGGAAGCACAGGGTAGAAGGAGAGAACTGAGGGCTACAAGTTGTCCTCTGATCACCATGCACGGCATACCACACATGGGCGTGCACGCACACGCATGCACGCACGCGCACACACACATACACACACACAATAAATGTAATAAGATTTTTTAAAATTATTAACAAAGAAAATGAGAGAGTGAAGGAGGGCAGGATCTAGAGCAAATAGAGGCAAGGTGGAAAATTAATCATTATGACTTAGATGTCTTCTGAAAATGAATTCTTTATGAGGGAGAGGGGAGAAGCCACTTTGATCAGCCAGTGGAACTGGACTGATGAGCAGTGCTGGCGCATGACACTTCCTAGTGCTTATCATCTTGCTTTAACACAGAGACAGGGGCCATGGCTACGGTGGCCTGTGAAGGAGGTAATTCTGACTGAGTTCTGTGCCCCTGCCCCATCCAATGCATGGAAATAGGCTCCTTGAGAAATCCATGGATGGGACAGGGTTCACTGCTAAGACAAATGTCACATCCAGGCTCACTGATGACCTTCACTTTATCATCTGCAGGGAAGCACATTTTGGCAGCACAGTTATATATTCACCAGTTGTTGGGCTGAGGATCTCTGACTGAAGTGGGAGGAGGGGCTAGCAATAAGATCTCCAAAGGATGTACAAAGATTGAGAAACTCTAGGACCAGAATAAGCCTAACCATTGTCACCTGACAAGTTGAAGGGCAATGACCTGGTATACATGCAGTACATTTCAAAGATACTGTCATTCAGTTTCCATGATGAACTTATGATCAACCCGAAACTATAAACTTCTTAAGAGCTAACATACAGGGGGAGCCTCTATATGCCCCATACTGGGCAGAGCTCTTTATAGGGATAACCTGACCATAGCTGACTGCTACCTTAAAGAGCGTCTCACAAGAGCCAGTAGATGTCATCAGCCAGGGCTTAGAAAATTCACACATGATGCCCAGGGTGCCACAGCTGGTAAATAGTCCCACAGAAAGAGATGGGAACACGGATGCATTCTCACCACGCTGCTGGAGTGCACATGGAATTGTTTTGAAAATGATCTTTCCTTTGATGTCTTCTAGGACCTCACTTAAAACTTGAACCATGTTTTCTTTTTCGGAGAGGGTGTTAAGGGCGTCTCCACTGTAAAAGTCCCCTTTTGCTCTACCAGTTTCATTAAACAGCTGGACATTTGCTCTACTGGCTCATGAAAGCCTTGCAAAAAAAAAATTATTTTAAAGTGCTCTGAGATTTTTAACTTGGCATGGTTAGGTCTTCCAAAAGATTTCAAATTTGGCATGGTGTTAGTCATCTAAGCAGGTTTGACCTCAGCATGTTGATAGTTATCCAAAATAATTTCCTTTTAAGATCCTCAATTATTCCACAAAGAATTTAAGAGCAATCAACACTTGAGGCCTGTGCATGAAATGTCTGCTGTTACAATGAAATCTACACACTGTAGTAAAAGGAGAGGCCTGTGCCCAGGCCTCTCAGTGAGCTTGTAGACAGCATGCTTGTTTGCAGTTGTTTGTTTTGCTTGTTTTTTTCATATTGTTGTTCTGGTTTTCCTACTTTGTTTGGTTTTGTTGTTTGCCTGTTATCTCCAGCTGTACAACTAATGACTTACAGGAATCCTGAAAGCTCATTGTCCTGGCCACAGTCTCTGGAGCCAGCCCCTCCCTCCCTCCCTCCCTCTGCCCCCCGCCCCAATCAGATGTGGCTTTGGCAGGATCATCTTGGCTCAACTTGGAGGTCAGGTACTAGGCAATGCCTTTCATTCCCACTTTAAAAGATGCAGAGGAATCATTTGGCTTCTTTGTGCTGAGTTAGTGGACCAAGACTGGGTCCATTTTAATGAGACACTTTATGTTCATTGTAGTCAAGCTGGCTTCATGAGAAAGCCGGTCATGGGCAGTCACCCATCTGAGTGATCTGAAGTGACCTCAGAATGTTCACCTACCCCAGGGCCTTAAATTCCCATCATTCAAGCTCAGTCACATGCAGTGGCCTTTGAAAACTCCCAACATTCTCCCAGAAGGAGTATATTGTCTACCCTTATAGCAGACACCTCTCGTCTTTGTTGGTTGAGCCCTTCACACTTTGGCACATGGCCTTCCTCTCATGCCTTGCTGTCCTAGTAAACATCTTCAACATGGGTCCCACTCCTCCCTGCATTGGGGTGGGCATTTACTCAGTGGGGTGATTCACAGTGTCTGTCCCTCCTCCCTTAGCCTCTCAGCAAATGTCTGGTTCAGGAGTATATCTCTAACCCACGTGGGACCCAGTTAAAGGGGAAGGTGGAGCTCTAACACAACTGCACAGAGAGAGTCCATCACTGGGGAGAGAAGACAGATGCTGTCTAGAAGGAAGAGCACTGGGCAAGGCCAGGAGGGACAGAACCACCACCACTGTCTGAGCTCTGCATCTCCTCAGGTTCTCTCAGTTAGGAGGATGAATTCCCTCAAGCTACAGTGTGCTCAGTTCCTATCAGCTGCAGTGTACTGACTAGAGGGCCTCATCATGACTTCAGAACTGATATTATTTAAAACTAAAAAGGATCTAAGTGAATGAGACAAGTAACAGGCAGGTGTTGATGCGAGGTACATGGCAGGTCTAAAGGAGGTGCTTGGTATGGGAAGGCAGACAGCTTCAGATCTGGAGGATCAGAGGGTCATGGGCAGGTAGCAAGAAGAGGATTTGGGAAACAGTACAGAAAGGGAAGAAGAAATGGAATGAAAAATAAACACTTAGTCGAGAACTGTTTTCTAAAGTGGTTACACTATTTACTATTGGAAACATACACTCCTTACGGCTTATCAAATAACTTCAAACTGGTAACACCCTATCCGCCCACCAAGTAGACAATGAATAAGTGAACTGTGATATAATCATGCAGATGTGGTGTCATTATGAAACAGTACAAATGTACATACAAGCACACACTAGGAACTACATAAACATGATGTTGAGCAAAAGAAAGCAGACCTAAACAAGTTCATTGCAGTTCAAGGCCAGTCTGGTCTACATAGTGAGTTCCAGGACAGCTGGGGCTACAGGGAGACCCTGTCTCAAAAAGACGAAAAAAAAAAAAATCATCGCATATAATCCCATTTGCATCAATAAACTAGTATGTTTTTCCTTGTGTAGCATACAAAAGAAAGCAGAGTTGAGTTTGTTTTTCGGTCTTTTTGGGACAGGGTTTCCCTGGGGCCCCAGCTGCCTGAACTCGCTATGTAGACCAGGCTGGCTTTGAACACAGAGATCTGCCTACCTCTATGTCCTCAGTGCTGGGATCATAGATGTCTGGCTAGGTTTACTAGGTAAGCTTTATCTGTGGAATCAAAAGTCTGGCAGGGATTGATACTGAGGTGTGGTGACTGGGCCTATGTCAAGCCTGCTGCTGTGCTGGTCTTCTAGTCCATGGTCCAGATGCTGGTTTCATGGGACACTGAAAGTTCCCCAAGAGGTACACTTATTTTATATGTATTTTGCATGTATATTAGGCCTTAAATAAAATTTAATAAAAAGGGGCTTCAAGAAATAGCTCAGTAGGTAAGAGACCTTGCTCTGCAAGCATGAGGACCTGAGTTCAAATCCTTAGCACAATATTTTAAAAACTGGGCATGTCTGTAACTCTGGCATTGGCAGACAGGGACAGGTCAATCCTGAGAGCTAACTTACTTTCCAGTCAGCCTGGCTGAAACAGAAGGCTTCCGGTTGAGTGAGAAACCCTGTCTCAAGGGAATAAGGCCTCCGCCATCAAAGATGATACTCAAAGTCTTACTCTGGCCTCATATCTATACACACAGGCCCATGGACCTGCACACATGAGCATGCACCCCTCCACCCCAATGAATAAAAACAACTGTTTGGTCATATTGTCAAACTGTTTAATGGGCTTGCTTCTGATGTAATGCCTTCTCGGCCACAGTTCTAGCTGTGGGTTTTCCTTCTTCCCACCTCTCCTCCCCTGCAGCAACCAGGGACTGGTTCAGGGAATAAGGGCCACATGCTGTCCTGATTCTGAAGATTCATCTTCCTTTCATAATTGAAGGTTCCTACCTCACCTATACCCCCACATCTAAGGAAGAGTTCTGTTAGGGCTGGAAACAGGAACCAGAGACTGGTTTATTAGATGTGAGGTATTTTCTGTAGACTTATGGATGAGTGGCCCAAATACAAAACAAAGGGGCACAGGGTTCACACACTCTGTTCACACCTGTTACTTAAACTCATCTCTATAGCAAAGTTTTGCTTTCTAGACAACAGTGTACTTAAGAAGCCATGACTGGGGCTGGAGTGATGGCTCAGTGGTTAGGAACACTGGCTGCTCTTGCTGAGCACCTGGGTTCAATTCCAAGCACCCACATAGTGGCTAACAACCACCCGTAACTCCAGTTCCAAAGGACCCACTAACCTCCACGGGCATTGCACGACATGTGTGCACTTACACACGTGCACTCATATATGTTAAAATAAAATAAAATGCCAAGACTAATTTCTACTTAAGGAGTGAAAATAGTGTTAACCACATCCAGTACTGCCACTGGATCTCTGTTTGGATGAGTCTTCCCACGTTGCCCTAACAAAACCTCACGGTCTGGGTGGCTCAACAACAGAAGCTTATTTCTTGTCAGGTTGTTTGGCAAGTGTGAGGACTTGTTTGCTCCTGAAGTCTCTCTTCAGCTTCTCAAAGCCACCTTCTTGCTGTGAACTTGTCTCTGTACATGTGACATTCATATTTCAGTGTGACTCAGTTTTCTTAAAAGGAAGTCAGTCAAATTGGCTCACCCTAAGGCCCCATTTTAACTTAATTGACAACTTAGGGACCTATCTACAAATACAATCATCCCGAAGCACTAGAGACTAAGACTTTAAGATATGAATGAGATTGGCTGGAGAGATGGCTCAGGGGTTAAGAGCCTGCATTCAGTTCCCAGCACCCACATGGCAGATAACAACAGTCTATAACTCCAGTTCCAGAGAAACCAATGCTGTTTTCTGACCTCTTGGGAATTGCACGACACTGACACAGGTGTACTTACACACATGACTCTTACACACATAAAAAAAAATAATTTTAAAAAATGCTAATAAAATAAAGATATGAATGGGGGCGGTGCACCGTCCAGATTATTTGTGAATCTTCAGGCTCTCTTCCCTTCTCTCTTTCCATCATCTGGATGTCAACACAGAAGAGGTACTGGAAGCCACAAACGAAATAAGACAACTCGTATCATCCTGCATCCTATCATTCTGTGTCCTAGAGTGATCGTGGGGGACAAGTGACCCCCATTAAAGGGGGGGTCTTATTATAAGCAACTTAACCCCTGTACGATCAGGAAACAAACTCCAGGATGTCTCAGTATTTACACATTTGGGGGTGTGTTTAGCTGACGCCTACTGATTTAAGGGACAAGGCATTTTTTGACATCTTTCCGGCGTGAGCCTGGGTGGACTGATAACTTTGATGCTGAGGATTTTGAGGGTTCTCACAACACTTTATCATTTCTGGCATTATCACATGGTATACATCAATGTTGCACAGAATGTTGTAAAAGTGGATTGCTGGGCCTTGACGCACACCTGCTAATCAAAATCTCAGTGCAATTCTGACTCCACATTTTTAATAAGCCTATATGTTATTCAGATGCACACTAAAATTGAAGAAGCACTGGATTATCAGTGGATTCATTCTAGTGTTAAATGAACACTGTGTGGGTCCAGCAAAGCTGTTCTGGTCTAAGTGTGGTTTGCACTGAAGTAAGTGCTCACCTTGTTCTCTATGGAACTATAGAATGTGCTCACTCAGTCCTATTTCCTTTCTCTTCTAGATATGTCAAGTAGTTCTTTCATCCTTCAATCATCACTATTTTACAACGATTTACCATTAGGCTAAGGTCTTGAACTGAATTACTTTTATTTTTAAACCATGCCTTATTTTAGTAACTTTCATGTTCTTAAAGCTAAATTTATAGCTTACTAAGAACTTCACCAAGGGAGCACCAGAGGCTGGGACCTTGGTATTCCACCTCACATCCCCATTTCGGGTTGTGATCAGGGATGCTTGGTTCTCAGTGTCAGGACTTTAGGTCCATGCTGAGGCACAGAAGATGTGAGCATAGATGTGGGACATGTGAACAGTCTCTGCTCTGTTGCTGCAGATAGCACTTGGGTGGGCATCTCCCAGAGTGTGACGGCAGCTCCTTACTATTTCAACAACTGTTAACAAATATAAAGAGTCCTTGCTCAGAGTACTTCGAAATTAGAATATAAAGTTTAGCAGAACACTTTATGCAAATGATCCTGTTCTGAACCTCCAGGAACAGGAAATGATATGTAAGTTTTCTATAAATACATGTGTCCATATTTTTGTATTTCTGCATTTTTACCTTTATGTGATATCACTCTTCTCTATAACACAAATGTTTAACTCAGGCTAAACAATAATAATCGTATTTCATTTTACTTTTTTTTTTTTTTGTAGTGGTAAGAATGGGACCTGAGGCCTTGCACAGATCAGATAAGTGTTCTATCACTGAATTTCACCTCCAGGTCCTTCTAATAAATCTTTGAAAAATTGTTCTATTTATTATTATTACTATTACTACTACTACTATTATTATTATTTATGAGTATGAGTGTATTTCCTGCATGCATGTAAGTGCACTTTTGTCATGCAATACCCCTGGACGTCAGAAGAGGGTGTTGGATCCCCTGGAATTGAAGTTATGGACCCTTGTTAACCACCATGTGGGTGCTGGGAATTGAACCTTGGTTGTCTACAAGAGCATCCAGTGCTCTTAATTGCTGAGTCATCTCTCCAACCTACCTTCTAATAATTCTTATTTTGAGTCATGTCATGCTGATTTTTTGTTTTGTTTTGTTTTGTTTTTTAGACAGGCATAATTACTACTGAAATAATTTTAAATCAGGACCACTGTCCATGGATGAGCACAGTTTATGCTCTGTCCTAATGTCAGGCACAGCTCAAAAGATACTTTTCTCTAGAAAACGACCATTTCATCTGTATCAATATCACAAAGTGCTGAGCTTAATACACAGGGATAGAAACTATTTGCTCATGTTAGTGTCATTCTTGTGTTTGCTGCCTTGTTTAAATTATTATTGTGTATAATATCACTATTCCTATTTCCACCTCTCTTTCACAGTGTTGAATTCTGAACACTTCCTGTTCTAGAATTGCAGTTAATAACCAACAAAACAAAACCAAAAGAGTAGAAAAGAAAGAAGGGAAAAGCCACTGCAGAAACCACACAGCTTCCCAGAGCCCTCGGCATGTCAGGAATACAAAGATGTGTTAGTGATCAAAGCCTCTTTAACTCTAGCAACACTGGTTAACTGTGTGGTGGGACTGTCCTCAGGAACTGGTGTGAATACATGCTGCCTTCACTTTGCCACTCTGGGCATGACAGTCTGTCCATGGCTTTTCGAGTGCACATAGAAATAGTTACCTCAAAATGATTATAAACATCATGCTCCAGGAAGCCACTACCATATAATTAGAAGTTACTGAGTAGCTACAATATTTTGGGGGGCGGGCTGGAGTGATATTGAAACAGGGTCTCTCTGGAATCCCAGCTGCTCTGGACCACACTATGTAGACCAGGCTGGCTTTGACCTCAGAGATCCACCTGCCTCTGCCTCCCAAGTTCTAGGATGAAGGGTGTGTCCCACCATGCCTGGCCCTTAGTTACAAGTTTTAAGAGTCTACCAGCAACTGGAATCAGAATATACTAATTTTGAGCATAACTACCTAACTTTGGCAAATAAGGAAACTTTTCTAAGCTTCAGTTCCCACTCAGGTGGAATAGTAACTCCAAGAATGGGGGCACGGATCTGAGCTCCCATCACTAGGGAAGCTGAGGCAGAAGAAACATGACAAGTTTAAGGGCAGCTCAACCCACATAAAAAGTTAAAGACAAGTCTGAGCTATGTAAAGAGACCCTGCCTCAAGAAAAAAAACCAAGAATATGAATAGTGTTTATATAACTGCTTGTTGTGAGATTAAATAAAATCATTCATTGCAGTGTACCATTAACACAACCCAACAGGTACCACTCACAGTTGGCTCTACCAAACAAACCACCTTCCCCACTTAACAAAAGTTTGACGCTGGACCCAGAGACTCTCTAAAACCATGTCAAGTTGGCAAACCTAGCCTAGGAGTTCTAATTTTTACTTTAGATTTTATTCACCTATACTCATTCTATAGAAAGTCTTTCCTGAGCTTAAAACATTCATTCCATGATGTATTTAGTTCTTTATCTGTAATTACTTGGATAGTTACAAAAAAGATTTACAATAGCTCTTTCAAATGGAAGGGCTGGTGAGAGCTGCTCTGATCTGGGAAGGGTTCCAACTCTTCTACCCCACTCTCTTTGGGGCCAGTGGCTATCAGTGGAGACCTGTATGAAGGGAGAGGCCACAGAGCAGAACACAGCCTGTTTCATTTTAACAACAGCCTCACTTTACTTGTTACTGACAATGCCCTCCTTTACGTTAGCTATGACTCCAGATGACGACCTCAACAAAAGGAAGTCACACATTGTAATTGTTCTGATTCCTTGCAACCATCCCATTTTGAGTAAGGACCATTCCTCCTGTTGCAGGGGATTCCTGGCCTTATCCCACTATTCAGTATCTTGGTGTAAGAAGTAAGACGAACAAAATAAGAGGAGGACGGAATGAAGAAGAAATGACAATCAGCCTCTTCTCTTGCTTCTATTGATGCTAAATCTAATTATTCATAAATATCATACTGCACATGTGGGCAAAGACAGTACTGAATAGCCAGTTTATCACAGAGAAAGCTTCAGTAGAGTATAAATCATGCTATTGCTTTAATATGTCCATTTCCCACTTAATGAGCACAGTTCCTCCCTGGAAAGACACTATCACCTTGCCCACGGTTACTACCCTCCATGAACACTACTTCTCTTTTTCCCCCTTACTGACAAAGCCTAGGTTTGAGGCTATGAAAACATCAGGAATTGGAACTGTATGACTCATGCCTCACGAATAAGAACTCTCCCATGGAGAAAGTGCTGGAATGCACACTAAAACGCAGAGTTCCTCTGGAAAGATTGTCATTTGGAGGGTTTACAAAGCTGTTCCACTCAGGAGCAATGTGAAAAGCCACACAACATGGCCTATGAGTGGGACATCCATTGCTGTGGCTGAACTGATTGAAACCGGCTGAAGAGTTGTCAGCCGCCTTAAACATTCATGAGGGTCCCTGCGGTGCTACCAGCTAGGACTGTCTGGAAAAATCGCTTATGTACTAAGGGACATGAAAGAACAAATTCTGAACTGAACTTTTAGGAGCATGGGGAACATTCTATAATGGCAGGCAATGCTGTTAACCCTTCAGGCAGCGAACCTCTCTTACTGATTTTAGCTAGAAAAAAAATCACACTGGAAAAGTACAAAAACAACTTCCTAAAACCTGCAATGTACCAGCAATGAAACAAAATCTTTTAGTGAAATCTTTTCTTCTTTGCCCACTGAGATGATGATAAAAATTTCAGTACTCTTTAAAGGACTTTAGCAAAGGATTTATAAAATATTCAAACAGAATTAGAAATATACAAAAAATTAAGGAAATAATGTTTGTCCTTTGAAACTCTAGTAAGCTGATACACTTCTAGTTATCTTGATCAAGAGAAAGAAAAAAAGACGACAGAAATAACCTGTATGAGAGGAAAAAGAGCCCGTCAGCAGCAGAAAACAGAAAACATGAATGAGGAATGACTGCAGTAATTTCATGTCCACAAATCTGACAAAACTAATGAAAGGGGGCAATTTTTTGACAGGAATAAAAATCCTTCTTAGAAGGAAAGCTAAAGCAACCCAAATACCTATTAAAAGACTCCATGCCAGAAACGAAGTAGCTACAGTGGAAACGACAAAACCATAAACCCAAAGACCCAAGGAGTGTAATGAATATTGGGCACATAAAACACGATCAAAATTAAAGCAAGGCATGCCATAATCAGATTACTTATAAGCAATGATAAAAAAAATATCTTTAAAGCATCCAGAAGAAAATCCATTACTTCCCAGAAAGATGACAGTAGGTTTCTCTTAAAAAACACAACACATTAGAACACAGTAGGGGATATCTTTAAAGTGTCACCAAGAACAAAACAGTCTTGGAACTCAATATTTAGAAAAAATATCTTCAAAACAAAAGTGAAATAAAGACTCCTTCAGATAAACAAAAGTTTATAGAATTTGTCGCCAGCAAACTTGTTCTATCAAAAATGTTAACATCTTCCAACATAGGGAATCTGATACCAAATGAATATTTTGATTCACAAAAGGGGATAAAGAACAACAAAAATGTTAAACACATGGGTAAATATGAAAGCATTTTTCCTATTATCTACATGCCCTTAAAAGATAATTAACCACCTAAGAAAACATAATAAAAACATTTTGTGGTGCATAGAACAAAAAGAGAATCAAAGTGTTACAGCAAAAGCAGAAAAGCCAGGGGGTGGGACGGAAGTACCGTGTTTGCATGATTTCTTGTACATTTGAAGGCAGATTTTGATCAGTTAAAAATGCATACCATATGAGGATAAGTCAAAGGACCTTTGACTTATCCTCACATGGATGGAGCTGGTAAAAGAAAGGAGCCAGGGGCTCCTCCCAACCCCATGGGACCCCTGAGGAACAAATCCTCTAATGACCTCAAGAGTAAAAACAAATCAGTTTATCTGGTCCAATTGTATGTCCTTAAACACCCAAAAGGGAAGTATAACCAAAGATTAAAGGGGCCAACACAATATCATAAGAGCATACATATACACAACTAAAAGTTACTCGACAAACAACAAAGCCAGACAGGCGATACCTTCAGTCGAGTTGTTGGCTAGGATGGATAAAGGCTCTTCCAGACAGTAACCCAACATACTACTGGAAAAATGAACAGCAGACCCCAATTCTATCCAAAGGAATACTGACAATGGATTGCCGTAGATGAGGAACAGCTGACCCTCC
>NW_008354534.1:3532630-3540545 GCF_000622305.1 Nannospalax galili
CCCCAATTCTATCCAAAGGAATACTGACAATGGATTGCTGTAGATGAGGAACAGCTGATCCTCCTGGAACAGGGACCTCTGGCTGACTAGATTTATCAGAAGGACAGATGGGGGCAATAGATGGGGGTCCTGACAACACAGTGGACATTGGCAGGGATGACAGAGTATGGAGGCTCTAGAGGGAGAAGAAGGCTGTTTATCTGACGAGTTTATATTCATACTCAGATGCCACGGAACTCAGAAAGTAAGTGACTGTGACCAGTAATAGTCATATATATAGAGATTAGAAATGCATGTGAAAACGTCTCAATGTCAGTTGCCTTAAAATGAATTTTTCTGTATGAAACTGTATTTTAACAACGAAGTGGAGATCTTTTCTAAACATTAAAACCTCATTTAATTTTATGTCTTGTAGAGTTTATAATCAGTAAAAGATTGTACAAGCGTAATAATTCCTCTGTAAACCTAAAAATGTACAGCCAATTTTGAAAGAGATGTACCCTAGCTCAGAAAAATGTTATTGAATAGGTTAATGCTGTTGTAATGATATGCTTCTTCTAAGTATGTTGTTATTAAATAAATCATTTTTAAAAATTAAAAAAAAATGCATACCATAGATCTTAAAGCAACCACCAAACAGCAAAGGGAACAGCTGTGGTGCTTACGCTGACAGAGAAGCTTAAAAGCAAGTCACTTTTAAAAAGCCTCCATTAAAGTCAGCTTGGTGGCACATTCCTTCAATCCCAACACCTGGGAGGCAGAGGCAGGCAGATGTCTGTGAGATGAAGGCCAACCTGGACCACATACTGAGTTCCATGCCAGCTGCTGTGCTATAGTTTTAGTTGTCAACTTGACACACCTGGGTTGAGGGAGCTTCAGTTGGGGAATTCCTCCATTGGACTGGCCTGTGCCCATGTCTGCGGGGCATCTTCTTGATTGATGAGTGATGTGGGCGGGCCCAGCCCACTGTAGGTGGTGCCACCCCTGGGCAGGTGGTTCTGTGTTGCATCAGAATGCAGGCTGAGCATGGGCCAGGGGAGCAAGCCAGTAAGCAGCATCCTTCCATGGCCTGTGCTCCAGTTCCTGCCTCCAGGTTCCTGAACTGAGTCCCTACCTTGGGCTCCCTCGGTGATGAACTGTGACCCAGTAGATAATGAGCCAAATAATCCCTTTTCTCCTCAAATTAGTATTAGTTGGAGTGTTTTATCACAATGGAGAAGCAGACTAGAACAGCTGGGATTACAAAGAGACCCTGTCTCAAAAAGACCAAAAAAAAAAAAAAGCCCCCATTAAATATGGATTCGTGGTACACATATACAATCCCAGTGCTTGGGAGGCTAAGGCAAAAAAGGCTGGAAACTTGAGACTTTACATGGTAACCCTGTCTTAAAAAAAAAATCAATCTACAAAACAATGACTAAAAGAGGGATTAAAGAAAACATGAGGCAAATTTTTAAAAAGCAATGTGATACATTTAAATTCAACTATAACAAAAAAGTACATTGAACAGATTTGTTTTTAAATACCCAGAATAAAAAAGACAGAGGTTTTCATACTGAATAAAATAACAAGACTCAAATACATGCTGCCTACAAGTAAATAAAAAGGCAAAAATTGGAAAACATTTAAAAGTTGAGAAGAAATATGCTAATATTAATCAAAAGAAAAATAGCTAAGCTCATAACAAAGACTATTTGAAGCAATACATAGGATCATTTCATAAATGGTCAATGAAGCAAGTTTACACTCCTACCAAAAGACTGTATCAGAAGAAAACACTTATAAATCAAATATGCAATAAAGAAATCAAATGCAGAAAGAAAATCTCAAAACTCAAACCTACGTAAACAACTGAATACAAAATGGGCAAAATATTTTTTTAAATTACTGAATCTATACAGACAGCAAACACATTAGAAGACACTGACATTCCTAATCAGCCATTATGAAAAGGCAAATTAAAACCACTGTGATATACTATATACCCATTGGAAAAGCTACACTGAAAAGACAGACAAAGCCACCAAACAGCACAGATACAGGGCTGGAGAGGTGGCTCTGTGGATAAGAGCACTGGCTGCTCTTGCAGAGGACCCAGGTGTGATTCCTAGCACCCACATGCCCTCTAACAACTGACCATAACATAACCCCAGTTCCTGGGGAATCTGACACCCTCTTCTGACCTCTGTGGACACTGCATGATGCAGGTGCACCTACCTGCACTCAGGCAATACGCTTATGCATATAAACATAAACAATGCAGTATTTTTTAAAGCAGCACAAATATTTTGGAAAACAGTAAACAAAGAACTTCTTAAAAAGCCAAGGATAATCTACATTATCACCCAACCATTCAACTCCCATGTATTTACCCAGAAGAAAAGGAAACATGTCATACATGAGTAGTTGTGATAATTTCACCTACAATAGCCTCAGACCACAAACGATTTAAATGTCTAGCAATACGTGAATGACAACAGCCTGCCAATATGGTTGGTATATTAGAAAGCAAGAAAAAGAATGACCCGACAATTCACACAACATAGTTGGGTAGGAACAAGCAATTCAAAGGGACACATCCTATATAAACATACCTAAGGGTCTATAAAATTTTAGAAATTGCAAAGCAATCAAGCATTGTAACATAATGTATAAATATCAGTTCATGCTGTTGGGGAGAGGGGGACATGGAGAGGCAGGAGTGGTAAATACAGTGGTACATGGGAATTTGGAGGAGTCATAGATATATCCATTCATCTTGATTGTCAAAATATATCAGGTGGACATACGGTTTAAGTGTAGTTTACTGTATGTCAATCATAGCTTAAAACTGTTAAAGGCTTCAACTAATAAATAAAATCTAGCAACCATGAAAACCATATAGCACCTGCCTTTTGCTGGGTATTTTCCAGGTTCCAAATGCTACACTGAATGTTTTCCATGCACTGAATTATTTAGTTCTTTTGCATAATGGCAGATGATAACAGCTCCATTGCAAAAGAGACACAGAAAGATGAGACAGAGATGGTAAATTTTCTCAGGGACATACAGCTTGAATTGGATAGAGCTAGGACTTAATTTCAGAGCTAATGAATTTGGCAATACCACAAGGAAACAAGGTGCCCTCCCCAACAGCATCCAGTCAGGGATTATTCCTAGATATAAGCTCACAGCTCAAGCTCCTACTGGACCACATTCCCTCCTATTGGAAGCATCCCATTAAAAACAAAATTGTCAACCTAGAAGAACCATATGTGTGCATGTGCTAACTAAATGTGTCTATTCTAGCCTCATTATTCAGTGTAGATGATATCCAAACTCATCCTTTCTTGGTTTTCATGCAGTCGACAACTGCTGGGTGAATGGGCAGAGTAACCTAACTTAAGGAAGCTAGCAAAAGCTCCTCTTGTAATAAATAGTTTTAACGGGTAGCTGAGATTGTGACTCAGTCATTGAAATGTATGCAGTTCCTGGTGAAAATTTTAGAAACTTTCCCATGTACCACCGTAATTTACCTCCCCTACCTTTCCATGTCCCCCTCTCCCCAACAGCATGAACTGGTTTTTATACTTTATGTCACAGTGCTTGATTACTTTGAAATTTCTAAAATTGTATACTAGGAATTTCTAGCCCCTAAAGGGAGACTGAAATTCAGAAAGAGGTTAAGAAGTTTGCCTAAAGCCAGAAGTTTGATGAGACTAAAAGTCAAACTCAGGTTAGCTAATCCCAAAGCTGAATGACAACCGTCTCTCAAAAAAAAAAAGATGCTCAAAATCAGCCTGCCAAGACATTATACCCATTAAGACAACCGTGAGTGTTCCGAAGTGTCAAAGGGCTTCCGATGAGCCGAGGCATGCTTACAAAGGAATGAGGCTGTCCTGTTCCAGGGACGACCATGAAAGCCCAGCTCTGCTTAGTTCTGAAGACAATGCATTCCAAGCTTCCAGCCCTATTGAAGAGTGGTCAGGCTTTGCTATTCAGCTGTCCGGCACCCTCGCTATCTCAAAGTTTACTAATTATTTTCCTTTATAAGTCACTGGAGACTGATAACTATTATTTCCCTGTCCAACACATACTGACAAGTACTCTAGTTAAATATAGGTTGCTAGGAATTAGAGTGGGGAATTTTTGTAGCTCAAGTTTATCAAGCATATGTGGACTCATGACTCTAGACCATCTCACAAATGAGAGACAGAGAGAGAGAGAGAGGGTAAAAATGAGTATTTTGTTTTCCTAGATTAAGAGAGGAGAAAGAGAGGGGAGGGCTGCAGAGCTTGCTATCCTCTTGCTTCCTGGTTGGCAAGGAACTTCCAGGGATCAAAAGTGTGCGTGGACAGGGGGGTCCCCCCAACCCCGTGTGTATGTGGTGGGGGTAGGGTGTGAAGGGACTGAGAAGATGCCTCAGTTGGTAAAGTGCTTGTCACAAAAGCATAAGAACTTAAATTTGGATCCCCAGTACCCACATAAAAGCCCAGTATGGTGACATGGATCTGTATCCCTGGTGCTGTGGGGCACAGTCAGAAAGATTCCTGGTACTCACTGGCCACCCAGTCTAGCCAATCAGTGAGTTCTAGTCTCAGCGAGAGAACCTATGTCAAAATGAAGGTAGAGCATGATTGAAGAAGATACCTGATGTCAACCCCTGGTTTCCATGTGTAATACACATCACTCGCACTCACATGCACTCACACATATACTACGCACATGTGTGCGCACGCACACACACACACACACACACACACACACACACACGTGGGAAGCCTTAAGTGATGAATTCTATACAAGAAGGAAAACAACTAAAAAAAAGTAAGAGTAAGTCTCACAACTCAGAAATACCGGCTGTTCTTCCCAATCCACTCTTCCGTTCTGTAGTTACCAAGTTTAGCTTGTCTGTGGCACTCAGCTACAGACAATATTTTCCAGCCTCCCTGTAACTAGACCCAGGCATGTGACTATTTAGGCCAAGGGCTAAGCTTGGCATACACATCACACCAAGACTGTCTTCTTAAAGGAAGGGATATGTTTTCCCTCATCCTTCATTCTCCCCCACAGACCAGAGGGAAGGAGCACGGGAAACTGTGGTGCTATGGATGGTAGAGCAATAAGATAGAAAGAGCATGGGTCCTTCTACCTGTCAAAATAAAAGCCCATCTACCCAGCCTATATAGACTTTGATGATGAAGGAATAAGCTTCCAACTCTTGTAAGCCATGGGACTTAGGGATCTAATTAAGTCCCAATTAACATACCAGATTCTGTGAGATTGACAATTAGGATAATATGCTGAATTCTATTTAAATAGACTTTTAAATAAACGTTTTTCCTTGCATCATAGTCTTCTAGAACACCCTTCTGCAACAACTGGATGACATAAGTATAAGTAGATATCAGAAGTGTGATGTATTGCCATAGATTTAATATCTGGAAAAGTCTGCTGAGCCAGTTCAATTTCCCCTTGCAGCTTCTTCCTGGAGGTTTGAAATGTTTCACTTTGAGTGTAGATTACTCAGAGGGAGGACTTTCTGATGAAAAGCACAAGTTCCTCTAGTCCCATAATCCTCCCCACGAAGCTGTGTGGCCTGGTGCTTCTTGTCAGACCTATTGGCTCCTCTGACAAAAGCTCCAGTTGTTCCATCAAAATCACACTAGATCATATTAGTTCTCCCCTCCCAATTTCCTTTTCTCAAAGCTTGGATCCTCATCATATCACAATGAACTATTGTAAAAATATAGGGTAACAAATGTTTTCTGTTGGGTTTCATAAATTGTAATGTAGCAAGTACTGCGCATTTGCACCAAATTCACTCCAGACTGTATTACCTATAGAATCACTTGTGAGTTCTCAGAAAAAAAGCAAACAATGTTAACCATGCCAAAGTAAAGGGACATTTTTCAATTTCTTTCAAATATTAAATATCAATATTTTCCCTCAGAGAAGTACAGAGCGTAGCAGTAGGGTCTACTTTTGTGCAAGGTGAGGGATATATTCTCTCCTACCACCTTGGACATACACATTCTACATGTATCTTTGTATTCTTGGCAATGTGCGCAATATAAAGGTGTGAATGTTCATCAAAACACAATCAGCAAGGTGGGTGTGGTGGCATAGGCCTTTTATGTCAGTATTCAAGAGGAAGAGGCAGGCACAAGGCCAGTCTGGTCTACATAGGGAGTTTCAGGCCAGCTGGGACTGCAGGGAAACCCTGTCTCAAGAGAAAAAAAAAGTAATAGATGAATCCCAAAACATGACTGTTATAATTCTGTAACCAGAGAAAAATGTGAAATATTGGTAGTATTTTCCATCTGAAACACTAGCACTAAATATACGATGTGCATGGCTGTAAAACAGAAGGACCACAGGAAACAGTGCATACAACAAAGATGAAAGGGCCAAAGTGCTTAGGACAAACTGCTGAAAATGTCTGCATCTAACACTAACAACGTAAAACTTCAACAGCAGTTTTCATTCATATACTTTGCCCACCGAAGTTTTTCAGAATCTAGTTTTCTGAAATGGATCTCAAAAAGAGATCAAAACATTTTTTTCTCTTTTAGATTCTCCATAGTGGACAGAGGCCGTCGTGTTGTAATGTCTAGTCCACTGGAGACAAGAATTTTGTGCAGCTTCCATGAACTGAATTAACTCAGTCACAGGAGCCCAACCTAATTTTTCAATGGGGCAGCCAAAGGTTTTGTAAATGGAACAAGTGTCTAGTGTTCAAATTGATGTTTCAGAGTCAAACACAAAACACCAACCAACACCACCGTTTTGTACAGGAAGGAATAGCTCAAACCTCAGTGAGAGGACAGGCTCTGAATTGGAAAAACTGTTTTTAAAGAAAGAAGTTATATCATGATACTCTATCCTTCCCTGCCTCCTCCTCTCCTCCTTCCTCCTTCCTTCCCGCCCTCTCCCCCCGACCCCTTCACTAGTTGTGATTTCAGGTTATGTTGTGTGGTGTATTTTGTTAGGAGAAGGGATTTCTGAGAAATGGCAAACTTCCACTTGAAGACAATCAAAGTACTTAATGATATCCTGCCTGATCCAGCAAACAGAAAATTCAGCAGAAAACTTGTATGAACGACAAGGTAAATGGCAGAGGCGAGTACACAAGTTTCAGACCCGGTTCTTCAGACATTTACCTTACTTACTCTGGAGGAAGTAGACTTTCTTTTTTAAGTATGACCCGAAACCCAGAAATCATGAAGATTGGTAGGTTTAAAAATGAACGTCTAACTAGCAGACTCCTACAAGTGCAAAGGCACGTTTTCAGTGATCACGACAGCCGCAGGGTCAATGCACAAAGATAATTATCAAATGTTCCATCGAGCAAAAAGAACAAACGGGGGAAGAGGCAATTCGTGAAGCTAAAAGTATAAATAGACAAACTTGAAAAACTTTCCCATTCACTATAAATCAGTCAACCAATCAATACCTAAGTAAATAGGATTTCCCTCTTTTCTACTGGGATGGAGGCGTCCTTTTTTTTTTTTTAATTTATCTATTTATTTTTACACCGACTTCCCAGGTAGCACCCTCCCATAGCCTCCCTCCCCCCACTAGAGCCCTTATACTCTGATATCCCTGCTACTGTCTGCTGTGTTGTCGGCACCCCAGCTGTTCCCCACTACTTGCCCTTCTGGTGAATCTAGTCTGCCTACCTAGAGGTCTTTGAACATGGTACTGGCACAAAAATAGACCCATAGATCAATGGAACAAAATTGAAGACTGAAATATGAGTAAATCTAATTTCACCCACCTGATATTTGACAAAGGGGGCAAAAATATTTACTGGAGGAAAGACAGCATGTTCAGCAAATGATGCTGGCAAAACTGGATCTCAGCCTATAGAAGAATGAAACTAAACCCTATCTTTCACCCTGCACAAATGTCAATTCCAAATGTATCAAAGTCC
>NW_008354534.1:3540598-3547074 GCF_000622305.1 Nannospalax galili
TGGGGGGCACATGGGCTTGGGAGGAGCCTTTTTATACAAAAAAAAAAATTTTAAAAATTATCAAAAGTTACTATTGGCAAGTCCTTAGAAATGGACTGTTTCACATGCAAAAGTTCAAACATGTGCCATGCCCATCAGCAAGACCCAAAGACAAACCCAATTTCTTCACAGGAAGTAGTTAGGCAAATGATGACATCACAGACAAAGTAGAGTGCTCCCCGACTGTTTAAAATGACAGGGAAATCTGTGCTTATCCACAGCGCCAAGACTCACACCACTCTGCCAAGGAATCAGGGCAAGTAAGCAGGAGCAAAAACTGTTTCACTGTTTTTAGATAAGGGTGTGTGTGTGTGTGTGTGTGTGTGTGTGTGTGTACACAGAAAGAAAGGGAAAGAGAGCAGAAAAGAAACCAAAAAAGAGAAAAGGGAGGAAGAGAGGAAGAAAAGTCATTCCAGTGACTAAAATATTAATGATGACCATCTCACATGGTGGTGGAGGTGAGTCCTCAGAGCTACATGCTTCTAAATGGTTGATGCTACCATACTAAAAATCCTTTAATTTTGCAACTATTTAAAACTTTGTATAAATAAAAAGTAGAAAATATAAAAATTATTTTAAAAAATTTTAACTGTTCACTTTGAAAACAGAAGATTATAAGCCAGAATAACAAAGCCCCATTCAGAAACCTCAGGCTGTCTTTGACTCCTCTTTGGACCTTTTCCCTGAAGACAATCTGCCTCCATTCTCTGTTACTGTGACTTAGACCCAATACTTGCTGCCCATTGTAAAGCTTCCATTTTATCTGTTCAGTCTTTCTTTCTCAACCACTTGTCTCTACTGGGTTCTGCTGAGATCACCAGCTAAGCCTCTTGACCCGAGCCTGTGTTCCTAACACACATTTGCTCCCCTAGTCTTCCTACCACGCAGCCACTCTTATGTTAATTCCTTCAGCCACATCCAGTATCTCCTTCTGGCCCCAGCTTTTGAACTGCGGCATTCCGCCTTGTTGGCCCATCTCCCTTCTCTCTGTTCTGAACGCCTAATAACTGCTTGCTACCCTCTCTATGCCCACAACACATGGTTATGCTTTTCCATCATTGATCACGTCATCTCCTAAGAAATTAATGCTTGATTTACTTTGATATACGTGGTGGTTTGAATGAAAATGTCCTCTATATGCTGCAAGTATTTTGACAATTTGTCACCAGTTGGTGGCGCTGTTTTGGGTGGTCTTTGGGTGGTGGAGGAAGCGTGTCACTGGGGGCTGGCTTAGAGAGTTCTTAAGCCTTGCCAGATCTCCAGTCACTCTCTTGCTCACTGCGCCTGCTTGAAGATGTGAGTGCTCTGCTTTCTGCTCTTGCTCCAGCCACCTCCTGCCACCATGCCTCCCCACCGTGACGGACAGTAATTCCCCTGGAATCATAAGCGCAAATAAACTCTTCCTTCTATAAGCTACACTGGTGAGTGTTTCTATCACAGCAACAGAAAAGTAACTCATAAAATATGGAAACTGAGTGTTTAAGATTTACATCAAATTGAGTCGCCCCAATGAAGCCCTAGAAAAATAGCAAACACAAACTTCCCTTTCTTGTTCAATATTGCATCCTCTTAACCGTTCCCTTCTCTTTGATGCAATGCCGATTTTTCGTGAGGACAGACCACTCTTTTACTCCCCCTTGTATCCCTTGAGATGGCTTTCACAGGATTTTTTATATCTTAGGCAGAAATATATAAACACAAAAAGTTACAGAGCACCGCTGCCTCCCCAGGCTGTATGCTCTGTACCCGGCTGTCCTCACAGCATGCTCCACCATCACCTCCATTTTCCACGTGGTTAAAAGCTACGTGGAGAGAGGAAGTGACCTGCGAGAGACCACACAGTATTGGTAAAACTGAGGTTCTACTCCGAGGCCGCCCTCTGACTCTGTTGAAGGACAAAGGGAAGACTCTGCCGACTCACACATAAGTGTATATGGAGCCGGATGGATATGAACATATGGAACTCGCTGGATCTAAAAGTCCAGTTTCCAAACTGAGAAAATGGCCGTTGTATACAAATTTCAGTTTTCTTAGAGTTAAGAATTATCTAAGCCCTGGGTCTGTTGTCCCTCTCAGCCTCTCTTTCTCCAGGAATGCCATGTTTGGGGATCAGTGTCCAGGCTTATATTTTAGTCTTCAATATTTTTAGCTGAGATCTCACAAAATCTAATACCCTGCCTTCTCTTAAATTCCCATGTAGTTACCGGTGTCCACACCTGGGAGGCCTTGTGCATTCTACTGTCAGCCATTTTGTTTCCATTTCTCCAACTGCTTGTATCTCCCTTTCTCATTCTGTATTGCAAACTTAGTCATCTGAGCAGCTGATGAACTGGAGGGAAAGGGGTCATCTAAACATGCTATTTACCATTAGTGCCTCTTCTACCTAAGCTCCTGGAATTCTGGCTGATTTCTGGGTTTGCTCAAAATTGAAGATGTCTGGAGTTTGACCCTCACCATAGAGGCAGACTCCGATATCAGCACCCAACTCTGCCAGTTCTCCAGGGCTGCCATGCAAAGTGCCACCACAGTAACAAGTATCATAGCTTTGCAGGCTAGAAATTCAAATTCAAGGCTTCAGCAGAGATAGTTACTTCTGTAGGCACTGAAGGAGAAACCATTTGTGGTGGTCTGAATAAGTGTCCCCGATAGGCTCCAAATATTTGAACATTTGGTCCCCAATTCAGTGTGGACATGCTGGAGGAAGCTCATCACTCAGAGCAGGTTTTGGAGAGTACACAGCCATGCCCTCTTCCAGTCTGGCTCTCTCTGCTTCCTGTGCCTGCTTGAAGGTTCAAGCACTTAGCGTCTGCTCTGGCTGCCTCCGGCGATGCTTCCCCTCCATGATAGACTCTTATCCCTCTGGAACTAGAAACCCAATAAGCTCTTCTTACTAGAAGTTGCCTGGGTCATGGTGTTTTAACACAGCAATGGAAAAGCAACCAATACACCATTTGACAACTCTCCTCTAGTTTCCAGTGACAGTCAGCAGTCCTCAGCATTCTGTGATTTTCAAGGGCATCACTCCAACCTCTGGCATCTTCCCATGAACTCATCTTTGTGTGTCCTCTCCTTTTCTCCTGAGAACATCTGCCAATGAGTTTAGGGTACATTCAAACGCAGGACTGTCTCACATTGAGATACTTTGTTCCATTTGCAAAGATCCTCATAAGGTCACATGCTGAAGTTCCTAATGGAAGCACTATCCAACTCATGCCAACATGGCCTAAGGTTTCTTATATAGCAGGTGATACTTTTTATATGTATATTAACTCTTTTTATCTTGCCAACAACTGGGAAAGGAAACACTGTCTCAGGCTGGAGAAATGACTCAGTGGTTAAGAGGACCTGGGTTCAATTCTGAGCACCCACGTGGTGACTAACAACCACCCATAACTCTAGTTCCAGGGGATCTGACACTTTTGTACAACCTCTGCAACACTGTATGACATGGGTCCACTTATATACATGCAGGCAATACATTCATACACATAAAATTAAAAAATAACAAATAAAATATTTAATAGTAAACACTCTCATTTTATAAATAAGGATGATAAAGACATAGATGGTCCAGCAATTTCCCCAAGAGCTGACAGATGATAAAAGACAGTGTTTATAGTCTTTCATCCCAAATAATCTAATTCAGAAGCTCATCCTCTTTCACCAGGGCCAACTGTCTCAAAAGCATTCATCAGAATCTAAAGGCCCTATTGAACAGCTGGGACCACTCCTACAGAGTCACATGGTCAACCTGAGGACCTCAAACTAAAAGACGTTGACAGTACATAATTAATGTATGTATTGTGGTGCTCATCCAACCATATCAGATATCATTAATTGATACAGAGCTTATCTTAGTCTTTTCTTCCTGTTGCTGTGATAAAATACCCTGATAAATGTAACTTAAGGGAGAAAAGGTTTATTTTGGCTCACAGTTCAAGGGTATAGTCCATCATGGCTGGAGTCAAAATAGCAGGGGCTTTGAAACAAGTGGTCACAACACACCCATAATCAAGAACAGAGGGCATGCACAGATGCATGGTGGCCTGTGTGTGCTCAGACTCTTATACAGTCTAGTTTTCCCTGCCCAAGGAATAGTACCCCTCAAACTGAGAAGAATTTTTCACCTCAATTAATGTAATTAAGATAATCTCCCACAGGCATGCCCAGAGGCCCATCTCAGGTGATTCTAGATTTTGTCAAGTTGACAGCACTAAGCATCACAGAGTCCTTTCCTATGGAGCTTACAAACAGCCTTAAGTGTTCCAAATATTTATTAGCCATCAGTTCCATGTGGTGCTCAGGATAAACTTTCTGTGTCATCCTGGATCTAGAATTTTCCTTTAAAAAAAAAAGAGGGGGGGGAAGGAGGGAGGAAGAAGGGAGAGGGAGGAGGAAGGAGGGAAGGAGAAGGCTGTGGCTTGCTCCTTTAAGTCTCCTGCTGGACAGTCAGTCCATCTCACCTTCTAGCCTGTCTTCTCCTATGACGTGCATCTGCCTTCCAAGGTTGACTGACAGAACAAGACTGGATCACATCAACACAATAGACAGCCAGACAGAAGCCCAGGCTCAAAATCCAGACCCTACCAGACTTTGTTTGAAATTCAGAGACTGCTTGGGCTTCTGGCGCATTCTTGGAAAAGCTCTGGCCTTAGGAAGAAGCCTTGCTTCAGTTGCTGAAGAAAAAAAAGTGTAAGTAATGATGTCTTTCTAAGCCAGTGACAGGGGCTGGCAGTGGATTGGGACACATGTGGTTAGAGAACGGCAGGTGGTGCTGGCCTGGAGCTGCTTCTGCTGTGGCACCCCAGAGTCCAGGCTTTATTCTCTGTAATCCAGCTGTTCTTCCACAAACCTCGCCATAGAGAACAGCACTTCCTACCACTCTTTACAATCTATCATTTCTTTTGTTTTTATTTAAACACACACGTACATATATATATATATATATACATATATATATATATATATATATATACACACAACTAGAGGGAAAACACTAGAAAAGGGCACATAGTGCATTAGAAAGAGATAACCAAATTTCATGGGTTGTGTGCACAACCTGCAAACTTGAGGATCACCAGGGACCTATTTAGCTTGGGTCAAATTTTTGTTAATGACACACATTAGTAACTGGACATCAGGGACTCGTTTTTGACTCTCCTTCTCCTCTCGCATTTACAGATCTAAAAGTTTTTACTGTAGCTATAATTTTTTTTTTGTTTTCTTGCCCACCTAACTTTTTAAAAATTTTATTTATTATTTTTATTTTATGTGTATGTGTGTGTTGCCTGCATGTAGGTAAGTGCACCCATGTCATGCAATGCCCACGGAGGACAGAAGAGGCTGTCAGATCCCCTAGAACTGGAGTTACAGACAGTTGTTAGCTGCCATGCGGGTGCTGGGATTCGAACCCAGGTCTTCTGTAAGAACAGTCAGTGTTCTTAACCGCTGAGCCATCTCTCCAGCCCCCAACTAACTTTCTTTTCTTATTTTATAATTGTATTCATTATAATCATGTACAGTGATAAAGGAGTAAGCTTATGAATTTTCCCACAAGGCTGATATACATTTCCGATTCAGCAGAAGCACATAATATCTATAGCTAATTTATATTTAGACCACATCTCAATAAAACCAAAATGGGTCCTACAGGTTCCTATAAACAAATCTTCCAATGAGTTAATGACAGCAATTAATGCAATCACTCAGAGATTTTGAAAGGTCTACATGTATCATGTGTTTCCATTAAAGAGGACCACAAGGAACTTAGATTTTAAAAAATAAAGCCCCCATTGGATTATGTGAGTGCCACATCAGTGTTGGCAGTGGGAACCTGTTCTCATAAGATGCTTCAGCAGAAAGCCCAGGGGCCCAGGCCCTCAGAGAAAGTATCATTTCTTCAACAGTGACTCACTTAGCACCAAAGCAATATTTATTCTTCACACAGAAAAAACTGACCTGGTAAATGTGTTCTACATTGAAACAGAAAATTACTTGGTAATGATTTCTTTTTCTATTGACTCATCCTGAACACTTAAGACTCTCATATGCAATAAAGTTCTCTAGCAGCGAAGAAAACCATGGCACAGAAAGATCTGAGCTACTAAGCATCACTACTACACTGGGACTGAGGCTGAGAACATGATCTCGGAGCTCCAGTTCGACCTTTTTTTATTTTTTTAAAAAAATTTTAATACCTACATGATTAGAAGAAGCATTTCACTACAGCTTTACCATATTCAGTAACATACTCCAGAGCAAGAGTACATCTCTTTCACAAGTGGGTGCAAGTGTCTAGGTTCACAGTTGAATTAATACAGTTATACAATATTGAACTCAGTAAGACAGTAAATTGAATGAGTTTTAAACCCTTAAAAAAGGTCTCTATTTCATTTTAGAATATATTGTTCCTTGCAGCAAGACTCATTGTTTTTGCT
>NW_008354534.1:3547969-3564434 GCF_000622305.1 Nannospalax galili
GGTCTCCGTGGCCTCCTTGATCAAGAGGACAGGTGACCCACCACAATTACAGGACATTTTGAGAGACGCTCATAGTCCCCTGGAACTACTCAACCTAGGAGGGCAAGGAGCAAAAACTGTCCTTTATGTCCCTCTGACCAAATTATTATAGGCCTCAAAGTATGTCTGTTAAACATCCAAGAAGGTTAGTTCCACCAGTCTGGTACTTTTAATTACTATGTGTCATGTAGATAAATCTTGGGCAAAGACCACCTCTTACAGCCTCTGTGGAGCCAAACAATTCCAATTAAAACAACAACAATCCCTCATAGCAGATCCACTGAAGGCATAGCTGAACTCCATCTTTTCTTCCAGCTGGAGTCACTGCGTGGCTGCAGGAACTCCATCCCAGGTCTGCTTACTCTTGAGTTTCCAACACTTACTATGGCTCACTCGGCATAGACATATACCTCAAAGCATAGACATATACTTCAAGGCACTCAATACAGACACCCCCCCCAACACACACACACACACAAATGCCTGGTATATTCTCTGGCTCTTGCCAGGATTTCCCAATTCTGGCACACCGACATCTGGGTCAGAGAACCCCTTGTTATATGAGGCTGCCCTTGACCTCTACCCACTTGATGTCAACTGCATTCTCGCACTCCCTCCTGGTCCTCTCCCCATATCTAATAGCCAAAAATAACATTTACAGTGGTCAAACGTTCCCTGAAGGGGCACGATCGCCCCAGATTGAGAACTACCAATATGGTAAGAGTATATCCCCCATCTGCCTAAACAGGACACAAAAGCTTGAATCAACCATTTGTTAATGTAAAAATATCTCTATAGTTACTTAGAAAATCTAAACGTGAATTGAATTACTTGGCCTCTCTTATGCTTGTGTCCACATGACCTTCCTTGAAGATGTTAGGCTAAGTTAAATAAGCTGGTTATAAAAGGTCAAAATGTATAATTCTGTTTATATCTGGTACATAGAATGATCAAATTCATAGATTACAATGGTGGTGTCCAGGGGTTGGAGAGGAGGAATAAAGAGTTGTGGTACAATGGATGCAAAGTTTCAGTCTGGGCAGATGGAAATACTTACAGACATATAGAATATGAATGTCCAGATGTCAGCTTTCTATCACAACATCTAACACCTGAAAAAATCTACTTATGAAGGGAAGAGGGGTTATTTTGACTCAGTTTTAGACTGCAATCCATGACTATTGACCTCCACAGCTTTGGGCCTGTGGCAAGTGGGTATATCATGGCAAAAATGTGTGGCAGAGTGAACTGCTTACTGCACTGGCCAGCCAGCAAGAGAGATGGGGAGGTGGGGGCAGGGCCCCACAGTCCCCTTCAAGGGCGCAGGCTCAACAACACAAAGACCTCTAACTGGGCTCTCACTTCTTAAAGTGGCACCAAGACCCAATAGTGCCACCAGGGGAGACATTCAACATACAAACCACAGTAACTAATGCCACTGAACTGAGCACTTTAAAACACTAAACTTTATGTCTGGTATATACTATCACAGTTTTAAAACAGATCACAAGGCCCAATCCCACAGAGCCCACAAAGAAGCCTCAAACCATCCCATGCTTACACCTTTTCCTGCTGTTGCTCTGGTTTGTTCTGACACTAGATTCCTCAGGTGAGGAATCTGAAGATTAAGAGAATCTTCCTCTTGCTTTATGGCAGAGAATACTAGGACGCTCACTATAGCCTGCTAGGGAGGAGTGTGCATATGCACCCTACACATGCCCTTGGGAGGCCCCTGATTTAAGACCCTTCTTGTATGAAACACATCAAGTCCAGATCCCCTAAGGACCTGGCCTGTGGGCCATGTAAGCCAGGAGCCCTTTTGACTGCCATGATGCTCCTGACAAAAGATGGTCTGGCATTGAGCTGTGAGGCCATTATTTTCATTTAAACCATACATGTCATGTCCTGTTTGTGAGAAACACGTTAAACAACTCAGAAACACATTCACAGTGGCCTCTGAAGTGGGATTCACATTCCTATGGGCTGGCGGACTGTAAACTGTGTAGGGAGGCTGGGATGGCTTACCCTGAGAGTTCAGCTGACAAAGGAGTCTTCCTGTCCTCGTCTGATGCTTATCTTACAGTTTTCCTATGCCCCAAAGCATGGTGAGTGCACATTATCAAGGACTTTGAATTCCTTAGAGATCCTTTCTCAGTAACTTTTATCTTTGTTACAAAATGAAGAATTTAACTAAGGAAATGCCCAGGAGGAAGCCAACCAAATGCCCCATTTTCATCTGGTCTGTCCAAAACTGGAAGGTGGCTCGGAGATAAGAACTGGCCCAATGAACCCAAACCTGGACCCTGACCCACTTCATCATAGTTACCTGAGACGGCAACTCACAGACCTACAGTATTCAAGGCAAGAAACTCCTTACTCTCCAATGAAAGAAACAGCTAATAATTGCGGAGGAAAATCAGTCAGGCAAGTGCAATTTGAACTTAACCTGCTATTCACTTACCAAAAATACAATATTTATATGTAAACCTCCTAGAGTAGTCTAATATATGAAAATTAGAACCTCAATCTAGGCCTTTAGCCAAATCAAATAATAAACAGTGTGATAACTACATCTGCTTTTGTGCTATGACATTTCTTTAGGGGGAAAGATTTACCATTTTGACCATACATATTATATCCTGTGGATGTTTTTTAAAACTTGAACTATTTCCTCCAAATGCATAATGGCAGATTAACTATAAAGAAAAACAGAATCAAACAGAATAAATGTCCTGTGGAACTCATAAAAATATTTTCAGAGGCATTACATAGTTCACTAGGGCCAGAACAGAGCAGGGAGATTTCCTAAGAACCCAAATAATGCCTGCTAGGATTTGCTGGAGACGTAAAGGCAAATACCAGGGTGTCTATTTTCCCTTCTCCTTAAGGAGGAGCACAAAAGTTCTACAGAAACCCAAATCTCACTTTTGCTTGATGTCACAAAGTCTCCCTCCCAAGTCTCTTCTGTTCAGCTGAGGAGTGACAATACCCCTGGCCATCGCTCTTCGGGCTTCGCTGTCGCTCATTCCTCTCTGGCCTGTCTGCCAACGAAGAGCTGGGTATCACACCATGGAGAAAGAGAAAGGTCACGCTCTTCTTGGTATTCCTTAGAGTAGCCTCTTCTCTGCCTTTATTCCAGATGCAGGACAAGGATTCCCTAGGCATCCATCCACAGACACCAGAGCTGAGCGTGGACCTAGGTGGGGTTAAGGAATCTGGTTTTGTGTCTTCAGACATCAGCATGGCAGGGCATTTAGTGGAGTCTGTCAGAGATCTCATGATGTTAGACGATAGCTTTTCTGTTGGGTGAACCTTCCTACCACATACCCCACTCAAAGAATGGTTTAAAATAGAAAAACCAATGGCCACACTAAAGCTGGCAGGATTCTGTGGCACATCTACTACTGAACACCGTTCCTTCTCCACCAGTGAATTCATTCAGGTGGTACTTGCTGCAGTGGAGGGTGAACGAAGGCTTGGGCCCTCCTGGAGCTTCTATTACAGCAGAACCGCTTAGTCGGTGTGAGGCCTGGGGAGAGGGAGGGTGGCCACCTTTGTAAGGATTAGATAGTGGAGATGGTTGTATAATATTGCAAATATATCAGAAATCATTGCAGGAACACTGAAATTAGTCAAAATGGTGATTTTGGAGTATGTTTTATTTTTGAATGATAATGAAGAAAAATGAACCAGGATAAGAAGACGGAGGAGTTATTTTAGCTCACGTGGTCAGAAAAGACTCGGGTAAGTTGCTGCTGAAACAGAAAGGTTGTTTGTTCTCTGCTTGCATTGCCTCCTTCTTGCCTCTCTCTAGCTCTCTGTCTCTCTGTCTCTCTCTTACTCTTTCCACTCTGCTTCTCTCTTTCTCTCTCTTGCCTTTACCCTCTGCTCTCTCCCCTCTCTCTATTCTCTCTCCTCTCCCTCCTCTCCTCTCTCTATTCTCTCTCTCCTCTCCCTCCTCTCTCCTCTCTCTATTCTCTCTCTCCTCTCCCTCCGCTCTCCTCTCTCTATTCTCTCTCTCCTCTCTCTATTCTCTCTCTCCTCTCCCTCCTCTCTCCTCTCTCCACTCTGTTTCCTTTGCTTTTGCTCCACCTCTGTCCTCTCTCCAGCTGTGCTCTCTCCTCCTCTCTCTCTCTAGCTCTGTTCTCTCTCCTCTCTCCAGCTCTGCTCTCTGTCCTCTCTCTCCAGCTCTGCTCTCTCCTCTCTCTTTCTCTCTCTCCCCTCTCTCTCCAGCTCTGCTCTCTCTCCTCTCTCTCCAGCTCTGTTCTCTCTCTCTCTCCAGCTCTGTTCTCTCTCTCTCTCCAGCTCTGCTCTCTCCTCTCTCTCCAGCTCTGCTCTCTCTCTTCTCTCTCCAGCTCTGCTCTCTCTCTTCTCTCTCTCTCACTCTGCTCTCTCTCCCTCTCCTCTCTCTTTCTCCTCTTTTACTCCTCCCATCATAATGACATTTTTCCTATTGTGGCAAAATAACTACAACACAAAAATTGTCCTTTTAACCATGTTAACTGTGTGATTCATCGGCACTAACTGCATTTACAATGTTATGTAGCCAACGTCACTATCTGTTTCTAATACTTCTTCACCACCCCAAACAGAAAAGTATTTTAATACTACAGTTGGACTATTAATACAGAAATTAAGACAGATAACCTGCAAGAGAACAAGTGAGCTAGGTGTTCCTCTATCATGGTTTGTTTTGAGGTCCATGAGAGGGTGGTGATGAATAAGAGGGACTGTACGGAGCAAATCAGCCTTCCTCGGAGGGAAAGCATGGGGGTGGAGAAAACAGGTCTGACAAGATTAACCTTGGGTGGGCAGGTGAAGAGCACAGGATTTGGAAAGGGGTGCTGCCTCATCAAGTACAGGATGTTGACATCCCTCATCATGTGCTCTAGGCAGGGACAGCCACCCAGCCAGCCAAGCTCCAAACTTTCCTTCTCCTGCTCCCCACGGGGCATGTAACTTCAAAACAAAATACAACTGTTTCTCCCTATCTTAGCATCAGTCACCAGAAGAACTTTGTTCACTAAAACTAACTTGTATGTATGTATGTATGTACGTACATACATAGTTATACACATAACTAAAACACTTTCAAATGGAAACATATACTACGTGATGACAAAGAAATATAAAGCTAAGAAAGCACTTATTAGTAGAACTAAGAAGAGCCGGCTCCCATTCAGTGTGGCACCCTCAGCTTTATCATCTCAAAGTGTCATTCCTGCTCTGGGCTAGAACCTGGTTTATATATTACATGTCTTTGGAGCATGCAGGAAGGAATTTAAATTTACTGTGCTGGCAGGAGAAATGAATTTATAAACTCTACATACTTAAATGTGCTTAAAACACTACTGATAATAAGCTGCCACGAGGCAAATGTGCGATCTAAATGACTCTGAGCAAAAATATTTGTCTCCACTGCCTATCACAGAGGCACAGGACTGCTTGCGATGGGAGAGAGATGGAGCTGCAGCCTTCCTGAGCAGCATCCAAACATCCAATCCCCAGGAAGAGGTGTCCTTCCTCATGCTGGTGATTGACAACCTGAGAAGGAACTATTACGTTTCCAGCACACGTCTACACATTGTGTAGCAGGACAAACATGCTCTGCAATACAATGAGGCTGACAACACCCAAAATGCAATTAGATGAGTGGTTTGAACCACCATAAAGCTGACAGGGCCTGCAGGCCTGCATGGAGATGGATATCGGCACCAAACTGGATCCTGTTTTCCTGGCATGTTGGACATAAACTCATAAAAACACTCTTGATAAGGTCCCTGATGTTAACAAGTCTTCACAAAAGTAAAACTCCTATGCTTTCTACCCAGTCCCAGTGTCCTCCTGGTACTAGCAATACACCCCCGACATTGCACAGACCAGGCCTGCCCTGGCATCATAAGGGTCCTTCCATGTTGCAGCCAGTCATTGGGAATGGCTAACATCCTCCTAACAGGTCCTCACTCATTTGCCACTCTCAGCATCTGGATCTCATACTCCCTCTCTAAATGACCGTCACTATCTCAGGTGGCAAGACTTGTGGCTCCTAGAAATGTGTCTCCCGGACTGCTGGAGGAAGGCCACGGGACCTCTCGGGGAAGTGTCCCATGCTTAGCTCCATGGGCAAGTTGCCCACAACATCATTTCTTGTGAGTTTTCTCTTCATCTTCCTGCCCTCTCACACTCTGGAGTAACTCCAGACTGTGTTAGGACACCTCATTCCTCTAGGCCACCAAACATGGCAGGGTCTGAGAGGGCAGGGCTGCTAGAGCTGTCTTCACCACTGTCCATGTCCCTGGGGCTGGGGGATAGAATGACCCCAAGTCTCCAGGCTCCACACCCCACCAGCCTGCCGGGCTGTACCTAATGAATACCAAATGGGCCTCCTTGATGCCTTTGCTGGGGCAGGGCAGTCATTATACCATTACACGCGCTGTTTTGTTTTCTTAACATTGTGGTAATGTATCATCTTGCTTGGCTGGATGGCATGGTAGAGGAGGTCACCAGAGGCATATGCAACCTTCCCTGCCCACCCCACCCACATGCCAGCACCACACCTCCTTTAAAGGAAGATGGCCAGCGCTGGTAAAATGCTTCATACCTTGTTTGCGGGGTTGGAGCCAGAGAGTCCAGGACTGTTCCTGAGGCCCTGTTCATCTGATCTGGCCCAGGGAAGACAAGTCACAGGAGCTAGATGATGGCACCGTGTTTATAAAACTGATTGCAGAGTGGGGTTGGGAGTAGAAAAACCTTTCGTCCCCAACTTTAAAAAAATAATAAAATTTCAATTCTCAGAGCAGAAAGTTTCCCTCCTACTATTCATCTTCATTTCACAGATATTTAGAGCATGTATTATGTTGCTATGGACAATTAGCCTTTTATCCAATTTGACTTGAGAGTTTAACTCTCCCAGCCGAAGGTTTTAATTATACCCTCAGCCCAGTACTTAGGCCCTGGTTCCTGCAGCTGGAAACCTGCCCCAGTGATGTTGTAACCTTGTTAATGTAACAAAAGAGGAGTTTACTTAAAACTGGACTCACTATGGACTTAAGCCAAATTTACTTGAAAGAGGAAAGAGTCTGTCAAAAATCCTATAGTAAACACGGCAAAGCAGTTCTTTCAGAGCCTCTCCTTAATTCACAGCGACAAGCAATTTACATGTAAGTGGATTCATATGCTTTACCAAAAGGCCTCTGCAGCACACAGCCCACACCCACCTCCCTTTTTCTTTTCTTTTCTTTCCTCCCTTTCAGTGATTTTTTTTTCTTTTTAGATATGTGTAGTAAGCTGTTCTCCTGAGCAAAATAGCATAAACCCACAATGTTTTAATCGCCCAAAGTGTAATTAGGACCCTCTAAACATTTACCAAGCCAGTCGCTCTGAATAAAGGCAACCAGGATTTCTGAAAGCTGCTCACAGACCTGACTGTTGTCCTGTCAAAGACGCAGTTTCCATGCTGGCTAAGCTGCTTGTCAAGTTTAAAAGCCTCCCCAGCTATGGAGGTGCTGATGAAATACCAGAGCCCACGTTTGTGTTGACTGCTCAAATCTAGCTAGCTTCTCACCTTATCCTGTTAATTACATTACCTTTGTAGTCCACACTAACTTCCAGAAAGCACACATCAGACTAAACACACTGCCACAAGGAAGCAGTTGAAGGGACAATCTTCTAACAAATATGGCTCTTAACATCCCAGGGTGGGGTGGGGATTGTGTGGGTGATTTTGATGGGAGTGGGCGGGGGATCCATGACATCTTAGAAACAACAACAGAAACAACAGCCCCCCCCCCCACCCAGCAGGGGCTTGCTTCACATTCATTCTTTTCAACTGTGCTCCTTGACAGAATCCATCCAGAGCAAACAACTGGCCAGCACTCAACTTTCTTTCAGGCTCTCTGAAAGCTTAATTGGTTCTAACGGGATCCGAAGTTGTTTTCTCCCCCTTGGCATGTATCTGTATCCTTTCTGTGCTGTCTGGCAGCTGCTAGACATCAAAGGCAGATCCATCATTCTTGGGGAACCTCCATTCTTAGGGGTGATTCCAATCCATGTCCTAGGGGGTGTTCTGCACCATGGTTCTCATGGATGGCAGAGGAACTGGGCACACCCCAAGAACAGCATATGGCACATACTTGCCCCTGAAGAGCAAACACCCATACTACGGCCCTACTGCTCCTGAGACTGCCCAGACAGCCCCAACCAACCACCCCTTGTGGAAGGGCCCAGGAGGAACATTCTAAGCTTGAGACAGTCCAGAACCCAGCATGGTTTAGGCTTTTCAACAGCCTATTCTAATGGGGACCAATTTTAATTACCCCAAAGTTATTCTAACAGTTCCCCCTCTCCCCTGCACATTCTCTCTCTCTCTCTCTCTCTCTCTCTCTCTCTCTCTCTCTCACACATACACACATATAAAGGAAGTTGGCCAAGACAGGGTAGTTGCACAACCTCTCTCTCTCTCTCTCTCTCTCTCTCTCTCTCTCTCTCTCTCTCTCTCTCCTCTCTCTTCTTTTGGCATTTTCTTTGAGGTCTTTGATTCTAAACTTTGAAAAGGGATTAGAAGTCACCAGGCAAACCACCTACCATACCTAGAACCTTCTGTCTCTAGGGATGCCTCTTGAAGTGAGCATGGCGATGGTGTCCTCAAAAGGCAAGGCTTGGGATGCCAGCCCTCCCTCACCCCAGGTGTATCCATTGGGCAAGCATACCCAACTTCTGTGAACCTTGGTCCCCTTCTCTGTCTCTGGGGAGGATATAACCTTCTTCATCTGGTTGTTACAAGCTGTAAGTGTTGGGGAGTGCTGGGTCTTCTAGGCCCAGCTCCTCTGTGAGATGTGCTTCAGGAGTGTGAGGCAGGAACAAAGAACTACGTGGATGCAGCTGCAGTTTCCGGGTCTCCTGTTTGAACTACAGAGATGAAATTTCTTTACGCTCCATTGTTTCAGTATACACTTTGTGCCGAGAACAAAGTTAGGGACTATTTGCATTGATTATATTTCTCTGTCAGACTGCTAAGCATGGTGGCTTCCACATTCTAGTCAGTTTTCATCTACCGGTCTCTGGCTTCTGAGAGGTCAAATGACTGACTTCAGGTCAATGACAACACCCCTTAGAAGTGATGCCCCTTCCTCCTGGTGAGGTCATTTGGCACCGACTCCTCTCTACATGAAGGCGAATGTGATGGCCGAGTCGTGGCAGCAAGTTTGAAGTATAAAGACAAAAATGGCCGTGACAGAAGATAAAATAGAGATGGCGATCCTAAGATACCCTACACGTTCTCCAGACGGGTTCCCCCCGGGACTAGGAACTGAACCCAGTGTCTTCTTCATGTTGGCTGTCACTGACTACATTCATTATGTGGACTTGCTCTTTGGCCCAGAAGATGTGGCTACAGAGAAGCAAGGCCTTCAGGATACCCCACAAATGTACATGTAACTGGATTTACTTAAGAAAGAATGCAGACTGACCACTGCCAAAGTTTCCGCTTACCCCTCCCAGCCGCCCTGCATGTCGCAGAGCCACACAACACTATTCCTAAATTGTAGCTTATCACTGCCTGTGATACCCTGACGTCCCCTGTGTTCCAAAATGCCATGTTTAAAAATCTCCATGCTAGCTCTTGGTCATGATCCAAGAAGAAAAGGCATCACCAGAGCCTGACCCAGAAGCCTGGCGAATGCCTCTTGAGGTGAGCAGGGTGGTGGCGGCCTCAAAACGCTCCACTTCCCATTTCCCATTAGAGCCTCCTTCATGTGGTGCCCCATGATCCTCCTTAAATTGCCCTCTTAGTAGGGATTAGAGAAACCCACAGTACCCCGACTCTGACAGTTCAAGTTGTCAGCACTGAGAGATGGCTACACTTTGTACCCACTGATCTAGTGCTGTGAGGCTGGTCTCAATTTCAGAGACCATGATGGCTTATGCATGTGGTCAGTCCCAAGGCATTTAGATTCCATGTTGGGAAGCCATGGCATTTTGTATCTTGAATATCTCTATTTGCTTGAGGCGAGAATCTCCATATTTTGATAAAGTGATGACAAGATGAACAGGGAGAACAAAAATCAAAGGCAAAGATGATCCTTCATGGAGAACGAGGAGTGGTTAGACTGTATCTTACATATTACAGTGGACTGTATTTTTATAGTACAGTCCTCAAACATCCGGGATTCAAAAGACCCTCTTTTTTTCGAGGAAACTGATGTGGACTTGAGCTTAGACCACTCAAAGGCCATTTCGAATTGTCTCCTTCCTGATTCTCCTCAAACCACATACTGAAAAGGACTTTCAAACTCCTTTCTCTCAGCAGCACTATGAGATATAAATGCAATACCAGTCAAATCTTCTACTTAGTCATATTAAAACATAAAAAGCAGGAAATATTAATATTTTAATTAACTGAATATATCGAAAATATTTGAACATGAACTCAAAGTAAGTTTATTACTAAGATAATTCATACTCCTTTTGTTCATGTAAAGTGTCAGGAATCAGATGTGCATTTTATAACCATGGCCAAGCAGAATCAAATCTGTCATATTTCCAATGTTCAAGTGCTGCATGTGGCTTATACTACAGTACTGGGTTAGCAATGGGGTACACTGCCTACCCTCTCGAGGGACACACATACACACACACATACACAGGGGCATAGATTCATGCACACATGCACATGTGAAAGTCAATGGCTCAAAAGTCGTAGAGAGCAATGTAGATATTTGGCTCCTTACACATTACTAAGCTACTGTGTGCCTGACTCAGCATTGGCTATATTCTAGCTTAGTCCAGGAACAAGTGCTGATGAATGACCTAGGAAAAGGTTGTTTCGTTTGGTTCAACCTTAGGTTTCATTCTGAGGATATATGGAGAGTGGTCACTGTGAGAACCAGAACCTGGCACACAACATATCCCCAGAAGAAACTCCTGGTGTGAGTGACTGCTAACTGCAGTGGTAGGAGCTGCCACACAGAAGGTCCAAATGAAGAGAACTGTTACTACTCATATGCCTAGCTCCTTTGTAAGTGAACACAAAGTTTCACTGGGCTGACTGAAAGGGAACACCTGTCCTAGAGAGCAAGACAGTGGCCAATGATATGTGCCCCTGAGCACCATGTAGGTTCAAGGCCCATAGCTATAGATGTCTGGAAGCATATCACTTAAATGCCTCAGAAGATCCCCAAATTTGAAATTTGTATAACTATCATCATTACCACTGTCATCACCATCAGCAGCAAATCCACCATGGCCATTTTCATCAGCCCATCATAACAACATCTTCATCATTATCACCAGGACCACTACCCCCATCATTACTGCTGCATCACCATCGTCATTGCCCACAGGACGACTGCTGTCAGCAACATCATTGGGGCCCATCCAAGACCACTTCCACTACCACACTTCCTGTGTAGTAAGCCTCCCTGCTTTTGAACATTTATTACTTTGAATGAGTGAGTGAGGACTGGGGGAGGAGCCTGCATGCCCGCAGAGCACATATGGAGGTCAGAGGACAATTTGTGGGAGCTGGTTCTCTCCTTCTACCACAGGCATTCCAAGGATCAAACTCAGGTCATTAGCTTTGACAGCAAGTGCTTTTAGCCACTGAACCATCTTGCCAGCCCAGTAACCTTAGTTCCTTCAGCTCCTTCCCCAAGACATTTTCATATTATTACCTGTTAAACTTCTATTCACTCTTTAGGACTCAGTTTAAATATCACAACTCAAAGCCCTCTCCACCTCAAAGGCCAGGTGAATTTCTCTCTTTCTGTGGAACCACTGAAAATGCCCTTTGTATATATCTAGCTTAAAACATACCGATGCAATTATGCAATCTCATCTGACTACTTTCAGCTACTAGCACTGGCCTTCATACCTACATGGGACTCAAAATAAAGAGAAGTTTATTGTGCTCAAATGAGCAGGTTGAATTTCTCTATTTGCTAGCTGGTAGTGCCAGATGCCAATGCTTTTCCTGTATGTACATTCCTTAGATGCTGAACTAAAAATGAATTTTGAGGCTGGGATCTCATATTTCAAATCATTTTACATGTTTTATTTTCAAACAGGTTGTAAGCAAGTGTGGACTATAATCCATGTATCTTTTCAGACTTCACAGCACTGTCTAGAACCTCCTCCCTAACAGCATCATTGGTATATTCATATATGGTACCATTTACCAATTTAAAGCCTACATTCATTCAGTGGGGTTTTGTGTATCATAAAACTATGACATCATCATCATCACAAATTGATTTTTAGAAAATGTTCATTCACTCCAAAAACCAAGCCCTCTATACCTTACCAGTCACCCCCATGTTTTCCTTCACTAGGGCTAGGTAACTACTCATGGATTTTCTGTCTTTACATTCACCATATAAATTGTGTGACACAGGACATGTTCTGCTGTGACCGGCTTCTTCCACTCAGTCCTCCTGAGGATCTTCCCGGGTGCAGCACTGATAGCTACTTCATTTCTTCTTACTATCAGATGACATTTCCCTAGATGGATATTCCAGGCTTTGTTCATCCACTCAAAATCATCTACCATTTGCACAGTTTTCACTTTGGGCTATGACTCACAATGCTGCTATGAACATTCATGTACAACTTTCCACGTGGCTATGTTCTGCATTCTTTGGTGGGGGCACATACTCAAGGGTAGAAATATTGCATTTTATGAGAACTCTGCATTTAACCTTCTGAGAAACTACTGAACTACTTTCCAAAGTGACCATCATTTCATAACCATGCTGACAAATGTGTGAGGGTTGCAGTTTTTCTGCATCCTCACTGATACTTGTTACTGTTGGTCTTTTAATTACAGCCATTCTAGTGGGTGTAAGGAGGTTCCACTGTGGCTTTGATTTGTATTTCCTTAAGTAATGGTTTTGAACCATCTTCCAACATGATCAAAGGCCACTGCATTTCTTCTTTAGAAGAAAGTCTATTTACATCCTTTGCCTGGTTCAAGATGGCAGTTCAGAAGCTGCTTCGTGTGTCACGGTGAATGAGAAGAAGCAGGATAATAAAGAATAGACTCTATCCGAAAGAGAGTAGAAGGGTTTCAGAAACCACAATGCAGGGGACAGGGCATGAAAATACAGATTAGCAGAAGGATGATGTGGTCAGAGGGCTGACATGGCTCCAGCAGCCTCCGCTCCTCAGTGGAAGGTAGGGATGCAGAGCCATCATTCTAAGGGCAAAACAGGTGGCCCTGGCCAAGAGACTAATAGTCTACTCACAGGACAAACTCAAAATCCTCACAAAGTTTGAATCCAACTGAGGTTTCTGGTAAGGCAGTGAATAATCTGATATGATGTGTCCATGGTAGGTAGAAACTCCATTTTCCCACTGCAAATATCTTGGTGGACTATGGCCAGGTACCATACTGAAGGAAAACCTATTGTTTAAGACTAAGCTACTGTGGGTCCAATAACAAGGAACAATCACAGTTCAAGGAGCCTGGAAACAAGCAGCTAAAGTCCAGGGTCAGAGACAGCCACAGGAGACAGGTGCAGAGAGAGAAAGGTCCACACATCAACACACCAAAGACTTCAGGTGGCAGGAGCCTTGGCTCAGGCAGTGATGAGTGGCTAGGACCTGGGCCCATCACCCAAGGATAACTGCAGAGTCCTCTATCCCTAAGATTGAAATCTGCATGTGACCCAACCTCGGAATTATCTATTTGCCACAAGGTTCAAGGCTCATGAAGCTCAAACCCTGAAGCTCCAGGGGAGAATTGGCTTCTTCTATAGCCCCATGCCTCCAACAGGGTGTTTAATGCTAGAGCCTGCTTTGAAAGCACAAAGGTCTGCCTATATGGACCTCAGTGCTGAAGTTGCATCCCCTGGTCCCATCGTACTCAGGAGACACCCTCTGATTAGAACACTAGCCACTCCACAGGTATATAAATTGGGGGAGGGGGGTCCTCAGGAATATGGGCCACCCTGCCCAGTCTATAGACTGCAAAGAAAAATATGGCCATCAGAGAGGCCTGGTATCAAAAGAGGGGCTTCCAAAAGGGAGAGAACTCTACTAAAGGGAAGAAACACATAACTGGTGACATTTAGCAATAGGCAGAATGTTGGAAATTTGATTCCAAATTTGACTAACCCCACTCCAACCAAGAGACTTCAATTCAGAGGATCCAGAAAGAAGAGACTCTATCACTTCATCTCCACCCCCTGTTTTTTACCTATTGTCTTAAAAACCTGTATTCTTATGAGTATTTTGAGTTAAAAATCATTGATATTCTTATTTGTATTCCTCTTTCTTCCATTTATCTGCTCTTTTCTTTATTGAGCAACCTGTTTGTCACCTCTTTTCTCTCTTTTCACATCGTTCTTTTCCTTCCAGCCTCTTCCTCTTCCTGTCTCTCCTTCATTCTTGCTGTTCTTCCCACCCCCTTCCTCTCCCCATCCTCCCATTTATTTGCTACTTTTGTTTATAACTTTATAGCACATCCTATATTATTTTTTCTGTTTTTCTTCTGTGGTCAGTGGTACTGTATTGGTTGGCTTTGGTCAGTTTTAAGTGTATTTGTATTGCATTTGGTTTGGTGTTATTACTGTGAGAGCAGTTTGTTTGCTCTTCCTTTTCTGGTTCTGGGGATTGAGTCCTCAAGAATACATTGCTCACTAAAAAGATCCTCAAATAAAACCAATAGGTGCCAAAACTACAACATGAAAAACACAAGAAACAAAAGAGCAAGGTGACAGAATTCCTCCAGGAGGTGATAACCTCTCAGTCACGGAATCCAAACATGACAACGTATGTAATGCCAGACAAAGAATTCAAAAGGTCTAGTTCCAAAGGCAACCAATGACTTCGAAGAGAAAATAATCAGATGAATGGAGTACAGAAACCAGCTCAGGATATAGACAAGAAAGACTGAAGTGCAGGAAAGAAGCCCATCAGTATGGATGACAGAATGAGAAAATAAACTGAGATCTTGAGGGAAAAAAAGAAACAAAAATGCTAGATTGAAAAACACCATCAAACAAGACCACGGTGGAAGCACCATCGATACCCTGGATCAAGCAGAAGAAAGAATATCTGCGATAGAAGACTAGGTTGGGGAAATACACACTCAAACATCATAGAGCAAGAAACACCCAATGTGACTACGCCATCCGAGAACCCTGGGCTGTGATCGAGAGACCAAATTTAATAACATAAGATGCAGAAAAGGAAATTAGGATAAAAATTAGGCATAGAAAATCTACATAATGAAATCATAGGAGAAAGTTTATAAGTCTAGGAAAAGAAATGGGCATCCAAGTACGAGAGGTATTTAGAATACTCTCACGAGAGACTGCTCCAGAAAATATTATAATCAAAACACAGAACCACAAGGCAAGCAATGTTAAAAGTTGCATGAGAAGAAAGTGTCATTTCACTTAAAAAGGTAAACACCATAGAAAATCCTAGAAGCCACAAAAATCATAGAATGTCATATTTAAAGGTCTGAAAGTAAACCTGCTCATGAAGACTTTTTGCAAAGTTACTTTCTAAAACTGACAGAGAAAAACCCTTCAAGACAAGCACAAACTAAGAAACACATGACCACCATGACAGCATTGCCAGTATTACAGAAGACACTTAAAAGAACCCAACACACAGGGGAAGGAAGTCTCAGTTGGGAGGGCACAGGAGAACAAATTTCTCAAGACGGTCAGAACAAAGAAGAGCTAGGAAAGAATCAACTCATATCACTAAGCCAGCAAACCTCTAATGGAAATCGTGGATAAAGAAAAGAATGGAAAGCAACCAATAAAATTACAGAAAACTATGACTCCATCTCCATAATAACACTAAATGTAAATGTTCTTAATTCTCTTATTAACAGAAACAAAGGTACTGATTGGATTAAAAACAAGAGCCATGTACCCCTTATCTACAAGAAATATACATCACTGGTTAAAGATAGTGAGAGAGTGTGAAAAGATAGAAGTCAATATACAAAAGAAAAGCGTGCAAGAAAAAGAAGAATCCAGGTGGGACCCAATCTTAGTCCACAGGCTTGTGGGGCATCCCATAACTTCCAGTGACTGTGGCAGGAGCTGTAGACTCAGGGAGGTGACTATATCCAACCCAGAATAAGTTCACAGGCATGCAGGGAATTCCATAATTTCCAACAGATAGATGCAATATCTTCAGGTCCACAGGGAAGACCTGCTCAACTCAGGATGAGGCCCACAGGTGCATGAAGTTCTGCACCTCTCTGCCAAGTGGTAGATCCAGGATCATCTCTGTCCCTAGATGACTCAGGACATTATCTGACTGTCAGAGGAAAACTATGGAGAGAGCCTTTAGCCCTAAACACCAGTCCCACAGAGAAAACTAACACCTCAATCCTACTAAGCCTTAGGTCTCTCCTGAACATTGTAAACACCTCAACTAAAAGAAGGAGACATGACATATATATATA
>NW_008354534.1:3564994-3574519 GCF_000622305.1 Nannospalax galili
CATGTATATTTATATATATATAGTAGAAAAACTCAAAAAATAAACTAACTCCAGATGCACAAGTTCCCAGCATGGAAACAAAAACAAGGAAAACCAAGATAACACATCTTTCACCAAAATTACTAATCTCATAGTAATGGCTCCTAATGACGACAGTTTTGAAGAACTTCCACACAAAATATTTAAAAGAATAATTATATAACTACAATCAAACAACTTAAGGAAGACAGGAATGCATACCAAAAGAACAAAAACAGAGAGCTGAATAAAATAAGGACATTGATCCAAGGTATGAAAATAGAAAGAACTCGATAAGGAAAACTGCTGGAACAAAAAAAAAGGATGCTGAAAAAGCTGAGTAAGAAGCCAAGTTAAAAGTGCAGCAGAGGGGCTGGAGAGATGGCTCAGCGGTTAAGAGCACTGCCTGCTCTTGCAGAGGATCCGGGTTCAATTCCCAGCACCCACATGGCGGCTACACGTAGTCCTCAACTCCAGTTCCAGGGAAATCCGAAGCCCTCTTCTGACCTCCGTGGCATTGCACAACACAGGTGCACTCCCATACATGCAGGCAATACACTCATACACATAAAATAAAAACGATAAATATAATATTTTTCTTTTAAAAAGTGCAGTGGAAAACCTCACAATGGAATGTAGCTCATGGAAGACAGAGTATCAAGGCTGGAAGACAAGGCAGAGGAATTGGATCATTTACTAAATGGCGATGATAATTTTCTTTTAAATCTGACCAGAACACGAGAGAGATATGGGATACCATGACAAGACCAAATCTTTGAATTGTGGTCACTGAAGGAGAAGAATACTTCACCAAAAGCATAGAAAATATTTTCAATGAAATCATAGAAGAAAATTTCCCAAATGTAGACAAACATATGTCCCACCAGATACAAGAAGGCTACAGAACACGAAAGAGACAGGACAAGAAAAGGTACTCCCTGTAACATATTATAGCTAAAACACTAAAACCACAGAATCAAGAAAGAGTATTGAAAGCTGTAAGAGAGAGGTTCAAGTCATCTATAAAGGCATCAAAATAACACCAGATTATTTCACAAAGTCAGGATGGCCAGAAATATGTATTGCAAGTTGGAGAGACTATGACTGTCAACTAGACTAGTCTGTACAGTAGAGCTGTCTGTTAAGATCAAATTGAAGAAGCAATGAAAGCTTTAGTCTATTTTTTGATAAAAATAGACTAAAGAAATGAAAGTCTAGAGTCAGCGCTACAGAGGCTACAGGAAGGAATACTTCAGTCTGAAGAGGATAAACACCAAAGGTGCCTCAGGAATAAACAATCAGACACAATTAATCAACGGAGATACAAGAAAACACCACAGAATCAACTAAATGACAGCAGTCAATACACACCTTTCAATAACTCTGAATATTAAATGGTCTCCACTCCAATAAAAAGACACAGACTAGCACATTGGATTTGAAGACAGGATTTTTTTCTGCCTCCAAGAAACACACTTCACCACCAAAGAGAGACACTACCTTAGGGTAAAAACAGAGGAAAAGGGTTCATGCCACACAATGGAACTAAGACACAGGTAAACATAGCTATTCTAATATCCAAGGAAACAAACCTCAAACCAAAATTAGAAGAGATAAAGAAGGTCACTTCATACTCATCAATGGATCAATCCATCAAGAGGACATTACAACTCTAAAGAGAATTCCAATGACAGTCTTCACAAAACCAGAAAAAAAAATCTCAAAGCCATATGGAAAATGAAACACTTCAAATAACCAAAACAATCCTGCTGAAAGATGACAACACTCAGTGTCGTGTCATGCCATAATTACAGTAACAAAAAATCTGGAAAACCAGCACAATAATAACATAAGAACAGACGTGTAGACTCATGGACTAGAAGAGACAACCCAGATACAAACTCCCACAGCTAGGGCTCATAGGTGCCAAAACTATACCTTGGAGAAAAGACGGCCTCTTCAACAAACAGTGGTGGAAAAACAGAGGAACACTCACAATGTAGAGGAACAAAACTAGATCACTGTCTCCCACCCCGTCCAAAAAAATCAAGATATAATGGATCGAAAACCTTAATATAAGACCTTTAGTTTTAAGTCTTTAGTCTAAAACTAACTTCTGCACCTATTGGGCCCTGTGGGAAGCACCTGAGTTGTGCGGGGTGGGGGGGGCACAAATGCAAGTTCATAAGTCAAGTCTTGTCAACAAGCAGACTGCCCTGGAGGTACAGTGAGCTGGTCATAATGCAACTTGTGTCTGAGTCGAGGGCGTGTACTAGAGTCCTGTAACCTGATGGCTGTCTGGGTTTAAACGCCCTGGAGCCTGTGGCTGATCAGTTCTGCTCTGGATGTCATTGAGGCCAAAGTGAACAGTGCTAAGAGAGTTTCGGGAGACAAGGGCATAATTCAGTCGGCTTCCATAAAAAGAAATCAGAAGTCCCTGGCAACAGAAGCAAGTTCTTCCCTCCCAGCTGGCACTGGAGAGCTCCTCTTTGGGGGACTTCAACATCAGAGGCTGAAGCCTTCCTGGTCCTGACTGGCTACCACTCAATAAAAACACCATCTTCTTCCATAGCTTGATCCTTATTATTCCCTCAGCTAATAAAACTTAAAGAAAGCATGTTTTCAGAGATGCTGAGGGCAGAGGCCCATTTTAGCTCAAGTCCGCCTTGGCAGGAGTTGACGCTTCCTTAGGTTTATATTCTCTTTTTGAAAAAAATCATTGTATTGTTTCAACTATTAAAATAATAAAACATTAAGTTATGCAATGGAAAGTGGTTCACGTTTGCTGCCACAGTTTTGTGTATATATTTTTAGCTGCATTAAAAAGAGTAACTCCAAGCTAGGGTTTTAAATATATTTTCTAAGTTTAATATCTCCCTGAAAAACTCCAGGTAAGTTTTCGGAGCCTCTTTCACTGGGTATCTTTTAAAAAATGTTTTCTTACTAGAAACATATAAATTATTCCTAATGCCATCATGAGGGAAATACAATGCCAAGAATTTCATACCCAGTTGCCAAGGATCAATGTGAATGCAAGATGCCCACTCAGCATTGTGGAGATGGGGTCTGCAAGGCAGCTTAAGAAAAACGCCTTCGCTTAGCCAACTTTCAATGCCTTGAATGTGGGGGTGCAAGTTAGGGGGTATCTAGCCGCACTTGAAGAGGAGCTTATTTGTTTTCAGGCAAAGATAAGGTTAAGAACCAAGGATCTTGTCCTAAATGCTGCTTTATTACATATAATCGGGTGACATTTTGGACACCTTCAGCAGAAACTTCCAGAGCTGTTTTTGTCTACCAGCAAATACCACACCAGGGCAATCACTGAATTGTTTCTATTATTCATTTGAAGAGTATGTTTGAGTCTCACAGGAAATACTCAACTGTCTGCTCTACTTCGGCCATTCCTTTGACCTTTTGGATCCCAGTGGACAGGTCACTCCTTCCTAGAACTTTCCTATAACCCCAGGAAGCATCCTACCACCTCCATGGAAGCTTCTTATAAACGTCACAGATGCTTCCTACAACCCCTGTGCTTCTTTCCACTTGGAAAGAGTGCCCTGATCAGAGCACTTAGCAATTAGCAGCTTATACCGCCAACTTGCTCGCTAAAGCATGAGCTTCACAAGGCAGGGGCCATGGCCCTCTGCCCAGACTCTGTGTTCCCCATAGATAATAAATCAAAGGCTACTTATGGAACGTGGAGAGGAAGAATGAAAAGACTGTCCAGAGGAGGTAAGTCCTCAAAACCTCTCACAAGAAAAGGAGGCACTGGTCCCTGCCACACGGAGTGTCCTGGGGGGAGACAGGTCATGAGTACAGCCTCAGATACTCAAGGGTTATGAAGGAAGAACTGCTTCAGTGGCAAATTGGAAAAGAACCAAAGAACAAAAGGGTGAAATCATAAAATGTTAATAGAACAAAAGGCCAACTTTTTGAAAGCAGAGTTGGTTTTCTGACTAGGTAATGCATCCCATTTGAATGCTGACAAATTTATTAAGACTTTGAAGTAGCAAATATGGGTTGATTTTTTTATAAGACTCATTTAATCCTCAGAACTCTACAGGGGACATAATGTCATTATACCCTTGGCCAAAGTTCCAGAGCAAGTAGAATGGGCATAAGGCCAGGATTCAAACTTAGGTCTTCTGACCCCATTCCACGAAACTTTAGACATTTTACCTTTGTGCGAATGAATCCTTTATTACTCCAGGAGCCCGGCAGAGGCTAAAAGATTCCTTCCAGAGTGGCTATTGAGAATTGGGGAAGACACTCAGAGACACAGCAGGCTGGAAAGCTATGATGTACTGTTTCCATGGTGACACCTAATTGGCACTACACAGTATGGCTTGGCTCAAGGCCAAGTGGAAACCAGACCATGCTGGAAGTAAAGTCTGTTTGGGTGGAACACTCTACACTTTGCATTTCCCATCCCTCTTGGGACACTTTCTTTCCTCAACTTTTACTACAGCCTAGGCTGTGGTGCTGTCCAAGTTCCTGCCCTAGCCGTAATGCCTTCTGGAACCTTCTCCTCTATACCAACCATATTTGAAAGCCAACCGAAGAAAAGTCTGGCTCAGTTCAAAGATATCTCCTGGTTACCTTCCTGAGGGGTATTTTGATAGGGAAGCCACCCCATGGCCCCACCCCCCTTAAACCATCAAAGTGCTGCAAAGGTTGGACATACAACAGGCATTTGAATAATCAAGACTAGAGTGTGTTCCCAACATGGAGAGATGATGGCTTTCTGGGTTACACACTGAGTGTAGTGGGAAACCCTAGTCATTGCTCCAAAAATGATGAATTACTTAATGTGCAAGATCAACCAGAAGAAATTAAGTCATGCCCAATAAAATGGAGGGTACTGGGGGCAAAATAATGTGATGCCAATGTTCTCACTAATAAAAAACAGGGCAAGAGCTGAGTGGGTACAATCAGATCTTGCTAGATTCAGAGGCTCAATCTCAGTACAGTACAACTTAATCTTGGTCTCATTCTCCACATTAAGGATTTCATCAACCATAATTCAACATTTGTTGGCTGCAGAGGATGCTATTGATCAGAAGTTCAAATTCACACACTTTGAAAGCTGATTCTTCAAAATTCTGATATTACCATTCAGTCAGAAACTAAAAATAGACAGGATCAAGAAGAGGCTTCCCCTTCCAGTATATATCAAAATATCAGTGGTCACTAAGGAACAGTGAAGAGACAGAAACAGGTCAAGCCTATGTTAGCATGCTAGCACTAACATTTAAGCATAAGTGAAGGAGAACAGAGTCACACATTGGTTAAGGAATGACTCTGGTGGTGTAGACCTTTCTGGTTTCCCCAGATTGTACTCCAAATGGTCCTTTTTGCTGCTTTGTAAAAGCTAAAATCTAGGCTTTCCACGTTTATGTCACAGGGATTCCAACATTATGGAGAACAACCTCCATTAGAATGCCCCTCTATGTTAAAGTGTTTGTAATTTGTTGTCCAAATGTTTATCTGAAAAAATAACATTTATATTCAAGTATGTATGGATGAAATGATATAATGTCTGGGATTTGCTTCAAAATAATGCAGGCATATGGTGGTACTTGGCAATGATGTAATTGCTGAAGTTGGATGAAGGGCATGAGGGGGTTCATTTTCCTTTTATATGTAATTGGCATTAAAGGAAGGACTTAGCAATAATTTATCCGAATACATTGGGCCACCAATCAGGAAAGAGATGCTTCTCGTAGGAACACTCCACTCTATTTCATAGAGTACCCTCTACCTTTGGCATAAAAGAAACCCCAACTCATCAATAACAGGCCAATAGACATACCTTGCACTTGGGCTTGTGGGCTCTTCACACACAGCTTCCTGGATGCAGTGAAGGCAGGCTTTTATGACACCTTAAAAAATACATAACTTAAACAGGGCATGGTGGCACATGCCTTTAGTACCAGCACTCGGGAGGCAGAGGCAGATGGATATCTGTGAGTTCAAGGTCAACCTGGTCTACATAGTGAGTTCCAGAACATCTGGGGCTACAGGAAGTCCCTGTCTCAAAAATATGAACATACATACATACATACATACATACATACAACTTAGTAGGGAATTGTGAATTGACTCCAATTCTTTAAAACGTTCTTCTAACTATAAATAATTGATAAATTCACCTTTCCAAATAACCAGCAAAAAGGCCTTCTCAGCAAATCTAAGTCTGCAAGAGGAAGACGGGGCTGTGTGGAAATAGTCGCCCAGAAGCGTATCATTCAAGTACTGTTCAAACCTGAGAGGATGACTAAAGTCTCCTTTTATAATCAGGCTCCACCTCGCTGGGCTCTTATGAGTTACCAGAAGGCAGCGAGTCCCTTCTGCCACTGGGCCTTTGCAGATGCAAGTCTTCTCTTCTTAAAATGCACCATTCACCCTCTATCAGCTCTGCCTGCAGTGCCGCTCAGCCAACACATCAGAGCTCACAGTTACATCTCCCAGGATGTTCTTACAGCTCCACACACCTCTCCATTATAACATGTTTATCCCAGCTGCAATTTCTATTCCAATGTATGATTCTTCAATTGGACATTAGAGCACTGACTAGATATTCAGTAGGTATTTATTCGTTCTCTCAAGAAATAACTGATTGCCCAGTATGATTTCTTCCATGAACAAGTCAGTGACTGTACAGATGATGGAATCACTGAAAAGCATTTAGCATGTACTTGGTGCAATATACTGCATCACAGGAGCCTGCGGTGCCTCCATGGAAACCATGCATACTCAAACCTTAATGGGAGGAATGACATGCCCTAGAATACGGTTTCACTCCATCTTAAGAAGTTTTCCCTTTCACTCAAATAAATAACTTCCACAAGCCCGCAGAACAAAGAAGGAACTCTGACCCTTGGACATGGCAGAAGCAGGCACTGTTCTCACCAGCTCAAGGCAGGGGACACTCTGAGAACCTCAGCTGGACACCTTTCCAAGGCGGGGGCTAAGCAGTCATTCATGTTGAAGAGTCATTTGAAAACCATTCATTTTAGGAAACCACAGAATGGCAGTTTTGTTTTAATGTTTTGACTTTAGCATCAAGCAATCTGCTTCTCATCCCAGAATTATTTAATATGGGAAATGTAAACCTTTTTAAACAACACTTTCTTAAATCATTCTAGCAAATCTCATGCACTGACCATGGCACCACAGCTGCCCCCACTGTGTCCATCTGGGGCCGGAAGGAAACAGAATTCAGCACAGATGGCTCCAATGAGCGGACATCAACGAAGGAGGGAGGCGTGGGCAGGGTTCAGGAAACTTTGAGGCATCCAGAAACTACCAACAACAGGCAGCTGTGATTGCAGCCAGGCTGAGGGGCAAAGGGAACAATAAGCCAACCCTGGCAGCTGTAAGTGAGGCCGAGTGTTGCTGAGAGGGCCTATAATCACGGAGAGAAGTCTCTACTGCCTATAACCACAGAGAGGGCTCTACTGCCTATAGTCACGGAGAGAAGTCTCTACTGCCTATAACCACAGAGAGGTCTCTACTGCCTATCACCACGGAGAGGTCTCTACTGCCTATAACCACGGAGAGGTCTCTACTGCCTATCACCACGGAGAGGTCTCTACTGCCTATAACCACGGAGAGGTCTCTACTGCCTATCACCACGGAGAGGTCTCTACTGCCTATCACCACGGAGAGGTCTCTACTGCCTATCACCACGGAGAGGTCTCTACTGCCTATCACCACGGAGAGGTCTCTACTGCCTATCACCACGGAGAGGTCTCTACTGCCTATCACCACGGAGAGGTCTCTACTGCCTATCACCACGGAGAGGTCTCTACTGCCTATCACCACGGAGAGGTCTCTACTGCCTATCACCACGGAGAGGTCTCTACTGCCTATCACCACGGAGAGGTCTCTACTGCCTATCACCACGGAGAGGTCTCTACTGCCTATAATCATGGAGAGAAGTCTCTACTGCCTATAACCACAGAGAGGTCTCTACTGCCTATAATCATGGAGAGAAGTCTCTACTGCCTATAACCACGGAGAGGTCTCTACTGCCTATAACCACAGAGAGGTCTCTACTGCCTATAGTCACGGAGAGAAGTCTCTACTGCCTATAACCACAGAGATGCCTATAGTCACAGAGAGAAGTCTCTACTGCCTATAACCACAGAGAGGTCTCTACTGCCTATAGTCACGGAGAGAAGTCTCTACTGCCAGACAGTGCCCTAAAGCAAGGGAAAACCTTCTTCAGCCCCTTTCTCTCCCCAGCCTCCTATCTCCAGCAGTGCATCTTGGTGACTGGAGACCCAACCAGAAAGGGAACCTAGTAACAGATCTCACAGGGGTCAGCTTCCCAGAGAATAATGGGGCAGGGGAAAGTGGAATAAATGCTACCACACATCCCCTGAGCTGTGGCCTTATAATACAGCATTAGTTCATGGGAACCTTGGTATCCTGGATAGCTTCAGTGTCAACTTGACACACCTGGGTTGAGGGAGCCTCAATTGGGAAATTGCCTCCATTGAATTGGACTGTGGCCATGTCTGTAGGGCATCTTCTTGATTGTTGTGTGACATGGGAGGGCCCAGCCCACTGTGGGTGGTGCCACCCCTGTGTTGCATAAGAAAGCAAGCTGAGCAGGGGCCAGAGGAGCATGCCAGTAAGCAGTGTTCCTCCACGGCCTATGCATCAGCTCCTGCCTCCAGGCTCCTGCCCTGAGTTCCTACCTTGGGCTACCTGATGAACTGTGAGCTGGGAGATGTAAGATAAACCCTTTCCTCCCCAAGTTGGTATTGGTCAGAGTGTTTTGACACAGCAGTGGAGAAACAAACTAGGACACTTGGCCATGTGTCAAAAGGAACATTTTATGAGAAAATGTCTCAGAGCCACAAGGAGAAAGCAGCTTCAAACACAGGGCTCAGTGAACACAAAAACACCAATTTGAAAAGTAAGCAGAAAGACAACAATTCAACTGTTACTACACCTTCACACTGGACTGCTGCACATAGTCTGCCAAGTTCTTTAACATGTAAGGTATGAGGTGTGGGGTAAAAATGAATTTGCAAGGTAGGCCTAATCCTCCTGCAGGTTTGAATAAAGATCTCAGGAATACTGGCTTGCCCTGAAGAGCAAGCAAAATACCGCATTGCAATTTACACAACCAGTTGGTTCCCAAACTCTGTGACTAGAAAACAACAGACTTTGGCTGTGTTTGACTGGAGGCTTGGCTTTCACTCTACTCCTGGGGAAGTGAGTGGCAAATGTATCTCACTGCCAGACACAGTTGCCAAATCCAGCCCCTTCTCTGTTCCCAATACTCTCTCCTAGCCTTTCTCCTTCCCACATGTTTGATCTATTGCCTGTCTAGCCCAATAGTTAAAATCAGAATCTAGCAAGACAGCTAGAATGTTGGGAAAAATCAGAATATTTGAACCCTAGGACTCTTCAGGACACCCAGAAAGTACAGGGAAAGAGAGGAGAAAAAAGAGAGGAGAGAGGAAGGTCAGGAGGAAGGAAGAAAGGAAG
>NW_008354534.1:3574721-3591329 GCF_000622305.1 Nannospalax galili
GGAGGAGGAGGAGGGGGAGGAGGAAGAGGAGGAGGCAAGGAGGCCAGCTGAGGCAAACTTAGATCCACCAGTATCATGACTCACCATCATAACATCATCTCATTCATTCCTTCAGAGACCAAGTGCATCCAAAGACTTCCTCCATGCTGGCCTCTAAAAACACCTCCACTGGCTGGGCCTTTCCCAGTAAGATCTGGGCAGTGGCCTGCTTCCCTTAATACCCTCAGACCCTCCACTGACATACATTCTCACCTCTCTGGCATTCTCAATTTTCTTCTACCCTAAACAAACATGACCCAAAATGCTTCACTGGAAAAAGTCGCCAGAAGGATATTGTAAAGAAAGTAACAAATGGAACTGGGAGACACAGGTGGAGGGGTCTGTTGCGATCACACATCAATTTATATGGTTAGTCTAACCCTTGAGAACTGCCCAGTTTCATACTTAAATCCACAAGTGGGGAATGGAAGCTCAGAGACAGGCACAGATTAAAGATGTAATACTGGAGCTGGATAGGACCATGTGGACTGTTGAGCAGCAGGCACTTAAGGAACAGGCTTTTTGGATCCTATCCAGGGTTTAGATCACACAGGGAGCTCAGTCTCCTAAGGACTTGGCACTGAGTCCGGTGCCAGTTCCATTGCAGAGCTACATGCTGAGCTGGCCTACAACCCCAATGTGACAAGCCAGAGCCAGAGATCAAATTCATCTACATGAGTCCCCAAGGTACTACACCTTCTGGGCCTGAGCATGATCCTGAGTGTGGCAAACACATTCTGTGAGGCCCTTTTGAAAGGAAGTCAAGTTGAATCAGAGATCAGGCCCTGCAAAGCTTTTTCCTCTTCCCTAGTTTATGAAACACCAGTCTTTTCAAAGGGAGGCTGCCCATGGGCTTCTCAAGCTTAGTATCACAAGAAGCTTGGGCTGGGTAATCCTTACAGTTGGAGACAATCCTGAGCCTTGTAGAATACAACAGCATCCCTGGCCTCTATCTACAAGATCCAGAAGAAGCTTCCCTTCATGTGACAAGTCAAAACATCTCCAGACCTTGTTACATATTCCCCGGGGAGGCAAGAGCACTCCCCAGATGGGCAGCAGTGGTGTCAGAGAATCGTAGGGTATTAGTGTCATCTGAACCTGGAGCCCTGTTCAAAGATGGAAAGATGAGGTCATGTTTGCTGAGCTCACCCTGTTACCCCCAGAACTCAAGTCCTGAGAGCCCTGCTCACTGTACCAGAAAATTCTTGTTTCAGGATGTGATGCATGATGCCACTGTGCAGCCAGTCTTCTGGTTCCTGTGTGATGTCCCTGCCCTGTTCTTGCCTTGTGGAGTTAAAGCCGGCAACATCTCCTATCAACCTTAAACCAGGTTATTCTCAGATCTCCACCCGTACAATGTTGCTCTTGGGTTGGAAGAAAGAGCCACAAGTCCTGCTTTGTTTTGCCCTGTCTGGGAGGCTGGAAAGCTTTCACATGTCTCTTCCCACTCTTTAAAGAATGACCTTTCCTAGCCTCCAGGGGCCACTGGAAGGATGGAGATAACAGGAAGTATGGTGCTTGGAATTACTTAAACTCTGCAATTCCCAAGCATTTGGATTATTTAACTGCTGATCATGATTATTTAAGCTGAAAGTCTATCCTTCTCGAGCTCAGAAAATGTTTGTATTTCCATTAAAAACCACCAGGCCAACAGCCCTTTTGACTGACATTTTTCACTATTAAAACTATACAAACACTGCATGTTTCTGGCCAAAAGACAGTGTGTCCCTTATTTTGTTTTAAGATAAGGAAGCTGACTTTAAAGGCTTCCTGTTCCCTCACTCCCCCATCACCCCAGCCTGCTGTCCTGTTCTCCTAACACAAGCGAGAAACACCTATCCGCATCTGCTCACTGCTCCTTATTTAACTAAAATTGGCCCCACTACTCCCAAACTTCAAATTCTTACAACCTTGCCCCCAGCCCTTCACTAGATGGCTGTGGACACACACCATAGCATCAAACACACCTGTATTTGAGTTCCAGATCCCAAGACCTCAGTGTCTGCTTCAGTAGAATGGAAAAAATCATACTGCTTACCTGACCAGAGGCAGCAGCAAGGTGCATGATGTGCAGGGAACATTGCCTCAATGTCACCTGCTCAGATTGAGCTCACCGCCTTAAGTGTGCCTGCACAGAACACTACCTATGCCTGAATTCCGTTGATTTTCTGGAGGCATTTTAATCAGAGTTAGTACATTTCTCATGGCAGGGATGAGGAAAGCCTCCTGATTCTATCTAATGTGTAACTTAATCCACTCCAGTTCTTTCCCTGTCATGATTTGTGGGTCATCAATTCTACTTGTTTCATTTATTTCATAGCCAAAGAGTATTATAGAAAAAGGCTATACAAAAATAGAGAGAAATTCTATTATGGCTCTACAAAAGTACCAATGTTAAACCGAACAGTATATTTTGAGCTCAAGAGAAATAAAAATGATCCTGGCTGGTCCTATTCATCCAAGTCATTTTGTGAAAAACTATGGATAGCATTCCACATTGGAAAGAGACTTTTGCATCACCTTGTACCCCTCCACACACACACTCTGTGCCACACACACACATACACACACACACACACACTGTACTACACACACACACACACACACACACACACACACACACACTTTGCAGTGGAAATTTTTCCTGGAATAGGTGAGCAGGTTCTTGACACCATAAAGTTCTTTATACTAAAGGAACTTTCCTCCTAAATTCCTCACAAAAACTCCATCCAGAATCTTCAGATAAAACAACTCAATTCTTTTTAACATATCAGCCTTTCGGTCATTGAAAGAAGCTTTGCTTTGGCCTTCGTTAGTGCTCAGACCCTTACCTCAGCAGTCCCCCAAACAGGGAAGGACACTCAGGCATCACCATGGTTTACCTAGATGCGACTCAGAAATGAATTCAGATGTGCAGTAGACACACTTCCCTTTGAGTCAGTATCTGTTAGGAACAGTGTCTATGAAGTAAACTTGCAAGGATGTCTCTAACACAGTGAGACAGCTTACCAACTGGTCTATTTACCTTTTCTGTTATGGCTAAGACTTCTAAGTGCTCCTTCCATGACTGGATTCCCATAGTGCTAGCTGGCCACAGAGCCACCCACCTAAAGGCTACATTCCCTCCTTGAATGTATGCTGTGTAACCATGTGACTTAAAATTCTGACCAGTGAGCCCCTCCTCTCCACACCAGATTATATAGACTATTAGGTCTGTGAACAGGACTTTTGTCCACATTCTTTTCGGTTCCCTTGGAATAACACTTAGAAAAGTGCCCAGGGCTCAGAACAGCCCTTGCACATCACAGATGCTCAACAACTATTTCTTGAACGAGCTGTTAAATGACTCAGATGTCAGTGACCAGTATGTAGAACTTAGAGGTAGGGAGGTTCTTTTCGTTTCCTCCCTTTTGCTAGCTGGAATATAGTTTGGATACTGGGAAATGAGGCAAAAAATCTTGCACTATGAGGTGGAGGCCTAATGCTGAGAATGGCAAGGCATCAAGGCATCAAGACAGAAGGAGCTACTTGTATGAGCCGTTAGACTCTGGAGTGTTCTGCTCTTTGCATTGGAAGCTAAATAGAACATTCCCCTCTTATAAAGTTATTTTCTTTACAGTTAAATTTTAGTTACTATAAATTCTACCTGCAGCAAGTGTTTTGTCTTCTACTATAGGCGTCAAGCCTTCAATTTCAGAATTAAGAGTGGGAAACAGAAATGAATGAACACGCTAAGTTACTGCCTGTAGCACAAACAAGAATTAATTCTGAAAGATCCATTCTTCATTATTTACTCCCTCTTAGCTCACAGCCTTCAAACTCCACGTGTAACTGCGGGAGCTACAAGAGATTAACTGCGCGGCATGTCCTTCGAACTCAAATGCCTTTCAAAAGCAAGCGGGTAGTAAACAGAAATAAACACACAGACTAGGACACATGACCACAGTATTTGATATATTTTAAACGGGACTCACAGTTTTTTCTCAATAACCCACTTTTTAGAGAAAGAATTATGTTGTAGTTAAAAAAAAGAATATTCTTGAACACAAACTTAAATTGTTATTTGGAGGTAGGATTAATACATGTTAACGGCAATGAATAGACTTAATTTTAATGGCAAAATAATGTATATTATGTATAGGCTTCTTTATAAACACATAACCTCATTCAATTGTCCTAACCCCTCTGAAAAGTAGTACAGCCTCCATGCAACTGAGTTTATCAATTTTAAGTAATGGCTGCCTTCAAAACTCCTCTGCAAGACTCCATTTATCCTGCGCAAATTGCCAGGCACTCCAGATTCCTCCCTGAAGAAATGCGATTTGTCTTTTCTCACGATGGCATAAAGTAAAGAATAAATTGATTTTTATCAATTTCTGCATGCTGCCTCTGCTTTGAAGGGCACTTACCTAATGAGTGGCGCTCTCAAAAAGGATCCCAGATCAAAGGGGCCAACAAGATGATACCACAGCAGGAGCTGCTGCCTTGCCTCACTGGAACATTCTGAAACAACTCAGTGTATACAAAGGCAAGGTTGTCTGGAGGAGATCCTGAACATCTAACAATACTCAGAAAAATGAAGATGAATTCCACAGAATCATCAGGTGAGTTAAAAATGCAGGGCTCCACTGACACTTTTATACAAGTATAGGAAATCATCACAAAAAATCTAAGAGACATACTTCAAATTATGTGACTGTTAACTTTTGTGAAATAGCAATTTATACTAAATGAAAAATATAAGTCAGGCTGCCAGTCTGCCTGTTAAATTATTAAGGCAATTTAACCTGCCAGAGAAAATGCACAAATAGATCAGTGTCTCATGATCCTCCATTCCTTCTAGCTACAGATATCAAATTCACCTGCCACAGATTAAATAATTGAGCTTTTGTCACTGTAAAGTAAGCTTATTAAGTGCTATCAATTAAAAGCAAACAGAACATTCTTAATATTCTTTCAATAAAATTCTTTTTAAATAAAGGCAAATATAACAAAGATGAAATATTATTAAATGTTTTACTAAGCACTTTTAGATATTTTTAAGTAAAGTAATATTCTTATACACAAGGAAAGTTGAATAGTATGTATGACCTTCGATGAAAATACACAGTTAGAAACTGTCAGGTCCTTTTAGTACCGTAATAACCAGGAGTTAGAACGCAAACCAATAAAAATCAAACTGAAGAAGGGCATGTTGGGGGAAGAAGTGACATGAAGGAAGTTCGGGAGCTCTCCTTTTGAATGAACTCGTGCACACTTCCTACCCAGGCCCAGAGGAAGGGAAAGCAAACGACATTGTTTCTTGTCTCTCTTTACCCCAGAGAACCAAGAAAGTTTTTACATTTGGAAATGGCTTTGTAGGCAAAGAACCAAGTCTCTTTGGTTACACAAGAAACTTTTTATTACATATTTATTCATTTTCTTCACTCATTTTACTAAAAATACAGACTTGTCAAGGTCAAGGATATTTTCTGTTTCCCTAGACTATCACCTACTTTGTCCTAAGTAGGTGCTCAGAGAGCAGCTATTTTTCTTCTTTTAACTAATTCACCTTGTGATTACTCAAATGCTTGCTGAATTCTTATTACGTGACTAGTTGCCAGTGGCCAGTCTCAAAAGAAGTTCCAGGACAAACTAGTTAAAATCACATCATAAGAAATTCTTCAGTTAGAAGAATCAGACAATACTTTCTCCTTCTAAATCTGGTCTAAATCTCAAGAAAGAGGAGGTAGGAAAAAACAGATGTCAGTGAGGCATGCATTCCAGGGTGGTAAAACACAAAGAAAAACTCCACTTAAAAATGAAATAGCTGGGGACTGCACAGTCAACGCCATAGTTCAGAGCATTTGCTCTTTTTCCAGAGAACCTCGGTTCAGTTCCTAGCTCTCATGTCAGGAGGCCCACAATCACCTGTAATTCCAGTTCCAGGGAGTCCAAAGCCCCTCTGGCCTCCAAGGGCACCAACACACTCATACATATAAATAAAAACAAATCTTAAGACAATGAAACTGCCGGGAATGATTGTAGCTACCAAAAGGCAGGACCAGAAGTCCTCATGGCAATGGAGTAGGTGTGTACCTGACTGTGGTGTAGTGGTACAAATCCATACACAGGTAAAAATTGCAATACACACATATACCAGTGCATATAAAGCTGGATAAATCTTGGTTAGGTGGTTAGACTGTACCAGTGACAACTCTGTAAGATGCTACCAATGACTAAAATGGGTTACAATGACAAAAAACCCTCACTGTGCTGGTTTTTGTGGGGTTTTGTTTGTTTTGCAGCTTCTTACCAATCTGCACCACAGAACACTAAATAAAAGTTAACAGCTGGATGTTTATCAAAGCTCTCTTTACATTAGCAAAACACTGGAACCAAAATAATGGCATATACCTATACACCATTATGTTATATAGTTAAAAATAGTACTGTTCTATGTTTGTGATAGACAAGGTATTCACATTCAGAAAGCAAAACAAATGAGACTTCTAAAATATGCAAGAACAAGCTAATTTTCTTTAAAAACAAGGAGCATTTGTAAAGGCATACACAAAAATGCCCTCAGAAAATACTGACATGTTAAGGTCATGTGTTGATACTATCTTTCATATTATTCTGCCATATTTTCTCCTTTTTCTGTAAAAGGCTATCTGTTCTCTGGCTAGGGTTTAGGTAACTTTTGTATGCCTCGGGGTGTAAGAGCTAAGACAAATGGGAAGAATGCATGGAAAGACATTCCAACTCAGTGTGAGGACCAAGGAGCTCCTGCAGGACCTGTGGAACATGAACTGCCACCTTCTGAGTCCATGGCCCCAAACAAGAACGGTGCCTCCCAGGGCCTGGGGAATTCCTCACTGGCAATTCCGTGGACAGGAGTCTGGCTTATGCAAGCTGGGAGAGCAGACCCAGCTGCCTTCCAGTTCTAAAACTCCATACCATCTGATTTCGCAATGGATTTAACAGACACTATCTCTCAATTTTAAAAGCCCCTGATACATTTCAAAGTACTTTCACATATGCTATCTTAAATTAATCTTAGTCTAGTACTTTCTTTTTATCTTGACCCTAACACAGTTCCATAAAGCAGGCGGGGCAGGCCTGGATACCTCCATGTTAACAGAGAAAACTGAGGCAACCAGAAAGCAATCTTTCATATCATGGGATGAGACAAAACAGAAATTGTGACATCACATCTTGACTCAGGACCCCACTCCTTTGGGCTCTAACAGTGCTTGGTGACTCACTCTCTACCAGGGTTTAGAAGCATGGTAGACCTGGGTAAATATGAGTGCTGGCTGCATGAAAAGCCAGGCCTTGGCAGAGTGATAGCATGCGTCAACAATGATCATACACGCGTGGCTGTTCCCACCAACCCAAGTGGACTCAGTCAATGTCATACAATCAATGTATTAGTTCAGCTCAAATTCATGATCAATAAAATCAGTTGGCTGACTTGAGCAGCCCAAGAGGCTGGTGACTGTAGTTAGGAGCCCCATTCAGTATGCTTGCCCCTTACCTAGGTCTCTATAGCCCCTAGTAAAGGGTCCATAAATTGGGCTTCTGAGTGAGTTAAATAATGAATTAGGTTCAAACTGGGCTTAATAAAATAAGACTTTGTTACTTTTGCCAGTGGAATTAACAGAGGTTATTCTGTATTTATTTTGCTGTGGCAGCAGATTAAACACTTCAGAAATAACGTGGCAATTCACCAAAAGAGGTCTTAGCTAGGTGCTACCTGAAATTATGAAACTAAGTGGGAAAACATACATATGGAAAAGCTTCTGTGTTTTAGAAAAATCCCCATTTTAGATAAACGGTACTCTTCACAAAGCACATTAAATACATGACATATTTCACTGGCTGATCAGGCCATTTATGCACATGTATCATTTTCTGTGTGTCAGGCCTCATGCTTATTGCTATGGGAGGAAACTGGAGGGGGGGGAGGTCAGCAAGGTTAAGAACATTTCCCTGTCACACTCACAGTTACCAGGTGGAAGTAACAGGATTTTACCCCAGCACTGATGAGCTCCAAACCAGTCTACTTCACTATTACTTCTTTTCTCAAATTACAAAAAGCATATACCCTTTTTATAAATGCGATGCAGAAAGACGCTTATGATGACATACTGCGTCATGTCAGGAGACATAGTGTAAACACAGGACCCCGAAGAACAAGAACAATGATGCTACACTTACCATGTAAGGCCACACCAGGAGACAGAGGTGGAACATGTACATGGCCAAGAACAACGGCCACTGGGTTTGGTGCCTTCACCTTGCTGAGACGTGAGTATTTCCGACTACTGTTACTACACAACTGATCATACTGATAACGACACAGACACTTGCAACACGTCCTTCTCAGCTCTATAAAATTCCATTTTCACTCACACAGCAGTTGTCCAAGCACCTGCCATATACCCAGCTCTGCTAACAGCAGCAAGATTACTGCAGTGACTTGAGCAGGCAGAAGTTCTAGACCTGACAGAGTCCAGAAAAGCTTCAAGGGAGACCGAGGTAGTAGATAGGGAGCTTGAAAACGGGAGACTTTGGTTTAACCTGGCCAGGTGGCTATAAGAAAATTACTTGAGTCTTTCTGAGTCTCGGGTCCTTCACTTCTAAACTGTGTATAATAATGTCTGTTTTTATTATCTCATCTTTTGTTAGACAAAATGCTAGTTTATGATTTTACATGTGGAAAAAATGTTACTTATTCTTTGGTCTTGGAGAAACAGGTAGTTGAGGAGGCATAAAAGTTTTATCCTCATTATTAAATCCCTCAAAATATTTCATTCCATATTTTCCATGATCAAAGTTTTCCCAGGGTAATGTTAACCATATGTAAGACCAGCTGGGTCACCATACGGTCATTCTTCCACACCTAGCCACCAATCTCCAAGTCTGTGTTACAGGCTTAAGATGCCACAATTATGTATGCTTCCTTTATTATGGGTAAAAGTAGGACTTCTAGCTTGCTGATTATTTAAAATTTTATAGAAATGGTATTTCTTGATTAGCTCTTTAGGAACAAATCCTTTGAAATTATTATTTGACTCATGCAGTAAGTTTCCTTCCAGTTTCCTCAATGATGATTTTTCATCATGGAAGTAAAATAGGAGCTGGGTGTAGTTGAGTGTGTTATAAGGCACAAGAAGAACCATTTCCCAGCACTGAAGCCCACTTTATTGATTAAATCAAAGAGAGTAATGCAATCTCCCTTTACTTACCTATCCCTTCCACTGTTCCATGGGTGTGTGTGTGTGTGTGTGCGTGTGTGCATGTGTGTGTGTGTATGCATTAGGGGAGGAGGGGCTCCAATCTATTGCCAGGCATGGCACACAAGTGAAAAGAATATTAGCAAAGTTAAAGTCAGAGTTAGGAAATACCTCCTTGGGAAAGTTTTCACTCCAACCAGCACTAAAACGACTATTGCGCTTAACAAAGCCATTGTCTCTTGACTGCCTCAGACCTTTGAGACAAACCTGTGAGTGAGGAAAGACCGGGGGAGCAAAAACGAGTACTCACTTCATCTCCAGGATCTCCTCCAGCTGTTTCCTCCTCTCTATCCGGAGGTTGGCCAGGTGTGCTTCTTTTTCAGCCAGAGACTGCTGGGTAGAGGCAAGGCGTGCTTTGGTGGCATCCAGCTCCTGTCTGGTCTTTTCCAAGGCATTCATCAGCTCCTCTATCTGAAAGGCACATGGAGGTCCAGCTGTGATTTCTGCTGTGATTTCTCCTTCATTTAACCACAAGGAATTTCTTGTTAGCATGTACTCTGACAAGAAACACTGAGAAATTATAGGTCTTCTAAAGCTATACACAGTTTCTTGGAGCCCATTCTTTCTCTGTCACTGATGAAAAATAAAGCTTTCAAATACCCAAATCTCTCCAAGGTCTACATTCAATGACATTGTCCAATAATCTTTTTAGAAGCCACTTAATGTGGTTATTAGAAGTTGGCAGTTGAAGAGCCTGACCCAATTTCAATTCATGTTTAATAATTTCAGCTACTTACCCCTTGCTATAGGAAGGTAAGACTCAAATGCAGTCTCCCTGGCACAATATACTTTTGTATGGAGGTCCCAGAGTATTCAGACAGGAAGTTAATCAAAGTATTTCAGATTCATTCATGTTTTAACTTATCAAAACCTTGTTTGGCTAAAACCATTTGATGTTCACAGAGCCTCAGGAACCCTTCTCACCTCACCTCCCTGACTTACAATCAGGAAGCAAGGTCTGGCCAAAGGTAAACAGAATTCCAGCCACAAAAGGTTCAGGTTTGGTTTGCCCCTGAAGCTTGAGAGGGTTCAAAACTTGAAATGAATGACATGTAACTTTTATAGGGTGCTAATACACCATAGAAGTAAGCCAGACTATCAAGTATCTAGGATTTTCAGCCAGATCCCCCAAAATTAGACCGAAGAGCTCTGAGGCGAGGCTTTAGCCTCCTCAAACCATTGGGGACTTTTAAATCTGACACACAACTAAGAGGACTGGTGTTTATGGTCATGTTCCAGAGACGTCCATGAAGCTAGCTGGTAAAATGCCATCCTCTGTACAGATGCAGGCTACATCCATCCTGCTGGTTCAACATCATGGTGCAGGAAGTTTCTAGATTCCAGAGCTGATGTGTGGGTTTCTAAGCGTCCCTTTCCAGCTGAACTTGGCAGCACGGGCTCGTCCATCACTAAAGTCAACAGAATGCCCTTCACAATGTGTCAATGACATGTTAGGTTCCAATTCATAAAGACTTTCTACACACTTTCTGCAGTTTTACATGGACTTCATTCAGAATAAGCATTAAAGTTTACATCCAAGGTAAATTACATGCTTTTAAGATTTAGAATACCCTCCATCTTGCCCTGATAGAGTCAACTTAATGACCATGTAATTTGTATCAAAGCAAAAACTGAAACATTTGAAAAGCAAATAATATAAAGGATAATCTATGAAAGTCACAGAATGATATCTGCTGAACTGTAGAATAACATTACAAATGCATACGATCAAGAAAGCAATCAAAATTTTTAGTTTTTCATATAAGTGCATCACAAATGTAACTAGAGGCCCTTCTCAAAAGCAGTACACAGTGAGGTTAGAGCAGTCTATTCCTGTAGAGACTTAATAGCAGTGTCAAAAAGACAATACAGGCTGGAGGGATGGCTCAGTGGCTAGGAGTGCATAATGCTCTTGTAGAGGGTCTGAGTTCCATCTCCAGCACCCACATCTAGAGGCTCACAACCGCCTGTAACGCCAGCTCCAAGGGATCTAACACCTGCCGGCCTCTATGGGAATCCGGACTCACACGCACATATTCCCACATAGATGCGCGCACACATATAATTAAAAAATAAAAATAAATTTTAAACAAAAAATATCACAAGATAGTCATTCCAAGGACCGATTCAGAGAGTGTGCCTGATTCTCTACATGGGATGGAGTGTGATCTCATTTTCTGTCATGAATGTTCTTTATTTCAAACAAGCTATGTATTCCAGGGAAGAGAAGTACTTCTGGGATTCTTATTCGCTCTTAATAGTTGAGGCTGAATTGTCTCAATTTGTAGACACAGAACTACTCAGCTACTACCAGACAGCCTGGGACAGATGACAGCTAGCTTTGACCAATTATGGTGCTTATTCACTCTTAACAGTTGAGGCTGAATTGTCTCAATTTGTAGACACAGAACTACCCAACTACTACCAGACAGCCTGGGACAGATGACAGCTAGCTTTGACCAATTATGGTTTACAGCATTGATTTGTTGTGTCAGCAACACTATTTGGAGAACCTGGTCAGCTGGGAGCTATAATTCAGTGTTTTAAAGACCAGGGTGCCATTTACTTCCAACATCAAGCATTCCCAGAATCAGGAGACACCGCTGCTCCTAACACTTTGGAAGTAGGGCTTTTAAACAACATTTCAGTTTAAGACACCCTCCCATCCTAATTGGTGTATCCTGAGACAGAAAGTACCGCCTGTTGTGGGTGGTGTGAGGCACTGGCCTCAGATCCACAGTTCCTGCAACTTTAGCAAATAGTCACTCACTTTCTAGGCATTACCCATGGTTATGCTAAGTTTAATGTTTTAGAGTTCTGTAAATGGCTCCTCTACTGTCCAAACATGAGCTTTTAAAAGCAAGAGATATTTTCCTTTTCACAGTGGTCATTAGGTTGCACAGAATCCAAAGGCTACAAATGTGAAAACAATTCTTTTCACTTGTAATTCATAACACTATCTTTAGTTAAGATTCCCCCCAAATCTCATCACCTAGAAATAAACATTATACATATTATTTTGTTATAATTTTTCCACCTCTATATATGTATATGTACAATTGAGATGCCCTATATGAATGCTCAAACATACAAATGTATAGTTTTGTAAACAATAAGCACTGTCCTTTGTCATTAAATAGCTTACAATTTTAATAAATGAATGTTATTCTGTCCATTCCCATTTTTCTAAATCTTATGCTTTCCTTAGTTCTATGGGCTAAGGTTTGTAACACCTTGCTGCCCCCAGAACTCATAACATGAAAGAAAGCCTAACCCCCTGGCTAGTGTCCTGGGACATGGCACTAGGATATGGTGTCTTTGGGAAGGGATTAAGTCAAGAGGGCAAACTCATGTAACACCTCCCTGCGCCCAGAACTCATAGCACGAAAGCCTAACCCCATCGCCCAGTGCCCCGGGACATGGCACTAGGTGATGGGGTCTTTGGGAAGAGATTAAGTTATGAGGGCAGAATCTTTATGAATGAAACTAATTCACTGATAAAAGAAGATCAAGGGAGTTGTTTCTCCTTCCACCATTGAGAACACAGAAAGAATTCAATACTACACAACCTGGAAGTCAGTCCTCTCCAAAACCAGACCACACTGGTACCAAGGTCTTAGACTTTCCAGAAGTGTGCAAAATGAATTTCTGTTCTTTTTAAGCTGCCCAGTCCCCAGGAGCAGCCCAAACACACGAAGACGCTGAGGAACTTATTTTCCTTACTTTTCTTCGAATTCCTTGCCTTCCTGCAAATTCAGTCTTTTCCCTCTTGTGATTCCGACCAGAGATACTCCCTTTATCTGCAGGCACAGATTTGAAAGGATGGAGTTACTGAGGGAGTGGAGTGAGGGGCCACAGCAATCCATAGCTCCTTTTTGTTCACTTGAACTCTTTCATATGTACCTAGTCATCTGCCTATCAATTTCCATCTGGATGCCCTAATATCACTTTAAATTGAGGAGGCCCCAAAGCCAACCCTTAGTCGATGTAACACCTGCCTAAGCCTAAACCAAATGACCATACTACCTGCTCCATCTCCCAACTTGACACTTCCCAATATGCACCTACCATTTGGGCCTAAATACTTGACCTGTTTCCAGCCATTCATGTTTAAAACCTCAGCATCCCATGTACCTCTTCCTTCCCCTTTCTCTTATTTTCCATTTATCACCAAGGCCACAGTTTGCTTCTGAGATCCATCATTATCTCTTATTATTACTTTCAACTTCATTAGCTCAGGTCCCTACTCTCCCACATGCATGACACTGAAAGCAATGATACATACATGCATACACATGTGTGCTTGCATGTCTATGCATATGCACATGTGTGCTTTCCTAGTCTCCAGCTCCATGCCTGCCCTCAGTGAGGACATGGCTTGGTCTGATCAACTTCTCCCCCAGCAGAGCACATTTCTCAGCTAAGTCTGATCCTGGATTTTATGAAACATAATCAGAAAAGGGGAAGCAAAGTACGGGCAAAGGGAAAGGCTTTGCAGAGCAGGCTAAAATGAAAAGCAGGAGAACAAAGTTAGGGACGGGAAAGAAAGGAAGCTCTCTGCTATGGATGGAGGGAGGCTTTGTTTTGCTTTGAAGGAAGATTAAGAGAATTGAAGGGGAGAGAAAGGAAGACAGAAAAACAGCTGCTAGAAGTTTCTCCTGGTAATTCTACAATGTTTTCTAAAGACTGAAGTTGAAGATCGGCCTTCCCTTATGATTTTTTTCACTTGTTTTGACTATGTGTCTTTGAACCGGGCTCTGCAAGTCTTGGATTCAAAGAGGTTCCTCAAGAATCATGTCACAACTCATATTCCCATTAGCAAGGACACATGCCTAAATCATCAACATCTGTCAAAAGTGTCACTGGCCTAGATCTAACATCTGGAAGGTTCTGATTATCTATAGAAGTGGTTTTCAAACTGTGTTCTGCAGATCACCAAAGAGTCCATCAAGGTGTCTGCAAGCTGAGGGGTCAGCAGAACCCAGAACAGGAGGACCTTGAATCAGCATGGGTCTCAGTCCACCACCCCAAACTCAAAGGGAGCTAGTCTACTTTTGCCTATTTTATATATGGTATTACACTTGGGATTTCATTTGAAAATTAAGGTCTTAAGACACTGAGAATAGCTAAAGTGTAAATTATGATGCTAGACTCTTCTAACAATTTCTACTTCATCACTTACTAGTTATAGAACCTTGGGAAAGCATCTGAGTTTCTTCACTGATAACGATGGTACTTTTTGAACAAGTTATGGTTGTGCCACATGAAACAATGTATGTGAAGTTTTGGTGCAGAGCCTGACAAACATGAAAACACGCAGCACATTCTTCATGCAAGAGGCGGCATAGCATGGCGCTAAGGCACAACTCAGAGCTGGTCTGCCACTGGCAACTGGGTAACGGGATAATGCAATTTCTAAGCCTCAAGTTTCTCAACTATGAAATAGGGCTAATGGGACTTAGCTCAAAAAACTTTTCTGAAGATTAGTTGTGTGCATGTGCAATGCTGTATTAGTCATTTTTCTTGTCACTGTGACCAAATACCCCCCCACCCCAAAAAGCAACTTAAGGGACAAATGATTTATTTTTGTTCATAGTTTGAGACAGTCCTAGGGGAAGCCTGGTGACAGGAGCAGGTGACAGCTCTACCAGCAGGCGCACAGGGATGCTCACTCACACCCCAGGAAGCAGAGGGAGGAAAATGCTGATGCTCAGCTCGTTTTCTCTTTTTTCTATTTCTATTCCACCCAAGCTCTTAACCCATGCGATAGTACCTACCATAATCTATGTAGGTCTTTCTTCCTCAGTGAATCTCTGAAACACCCTCACAGATACACCCAGAGGTGTGCCTCAGTCTCCTAGTTGGTTCTAAGTCCAATCAAGTAGACAGTGAAGATGAACCATCACAGATGATCTCAAAACAATCGCTGGGTCCATAAAGTGAAGACTCTTGTTAAATGGTGCCTGGTGAATATTTAACTCATTTTAGGTTTGCTTGTTGGTGAATTTAAGCATGTCAAGCTTACTGTCGCCTACCTCCAAGCACACATGGACATGTGCACACATTTCTGAACTGTTTTTCATTCTTTTCCGTTTATTAAAGCTTCCCATCTTTCAAGGCCCTGTCTACACATGACTTCCTTGACTTCACTCAGTGATGAAAACCTGGAATTCTGCAAATAGGCTAACGGGGGCCAAGTATTTCCACTCATAGGATCGTTGTGAACTTAGGCCAATCCTAACATAATTCGTTAACTTTTCTCCATATTAGAAGCATTTAAGAAGTCTATAAAAACCCTTGATATTGTGATCACATGTTCCTAATTAAGTATTTCAAGATGGAAGTCAGACATCCATATGTTATTAAAGATCCAGATAATTCCAAAGTGGCACGACATTACCAACCTCTCTTTAAGTTTGCAAATCCTTCTCTACCAAATAGGGAGTCCGAGCTGCCATGCAGGAGACATAAGCACAATCCAAGGTAGTGTGTGTAAAGTCCCCAGGTTTCTCTGTCACACCTTGTAGGGAAGTTCCTATCCAGGCTCCTCCAACCCATCCAAGGGCACCTGTTCTGCTCAGTACATACACCTAGTCACTACAGCTGGTTCATAACCCCCTAGAATATGTGGACCATGTCTCTATCTTCTTTGGGAAACACTTGAGCACCCAACACTGCCCCAGTAACCACACCTAATAAATCCCCGCAAAATGGGATGAAGGAGAATTCAAAGACACAGTTCTGAAACACTCTGACCCACTTTTGTGTGATGTTGGATGAAGTATTAAGTCCAAACTTCAAGCCTTTCAAGGCTTTATCCTCTGTTTACCTAGAACACCTTTTCTTTGCTATGGGGGCAAAAGGTTCATGTACAGCGCCTGAAAGGATGGAGACCATGGCTCTCTGCTACTTTGGCAGGTACTGGAATACTCAGTAGCATAATAAACGTGTCCCCAGTTCTGTGCTAGAGAAGAACCACTGTGTCCCCAGGCCTGTATTCTACTCACTCCACCCTGAGACCTGGGACCTTCATTACTTTTCCAACACCTCACCAGGCATAGCAGTGTGAGGCACTTTGTTACACAGTGGCCACAGGCTTCTCCTCAGAGGTGGGTTCAGTTATCAGGCAGGCTCAGAATCAGAGACAATAATTTAATCACAATTTCGATTTTAAAAAACTATGAAAGGAAAGTATTAAGTTATACAAAGCATTAAAATAGTAGATGCTGATTTGGCCTTACCAATGTGTGTGTGTGTGTGTGTGTGTGTGTGTGTGTGTGTGTGTGTG